>NC_142855.1:13941893-14244924 GCF_061612785.1 Hesperophylax consimilis | reverse complement strand
AACTGCCGTGTGGAACTATCGGGGAGTGCATGCAAGCAGCTTTTGAAGAGATAGTAAGCGACCCACTCGACACTTCCTTCAAGCAGATACAACTGCCGTGTGGAACTATCGGGGAGTGCATGCAAGCAGCTTTTGAAGAGATAGTAAGCGACCCACTCGACACTTCCTTCAAGCAGATACAACTGCCGTGTGGAACTATCGGGGAGTGCATGCAAGCAGCTTTTGAAGAGATAGTAAGCGACCCACTCGACACTTCCTTCAAGCAGATACAACTGCCGTGTGGAACTATCGGGGAGTGCATGCAAGCAGCTTTTGAAGAGATAGTAAGCGACCCACTCGACACTTCCTTCAAGCAGATACAACTGCCGTGTGGAACTATCGGGGAGTGCATGCAAGCAGCTTTTGAAGAGATAGTAAGCGACCCACTCGACACTTCCTTCAAGCAGATACAACTGCCGTGTGGAACTATCGGGGAGTGCATGTAAGCAGCTTTTGAAGAGATAGTAAGCGACCCACTCGACACTTCCTTCAAGCAGATACAACTGCCGTGTGGAACTGTCGGGGAGTGCATGCAAGCAGCTTTTGAAGAGATAGTAAGCGACCCACTCGACACTTCCTTCAAGCAGATACAACTGCCGTGTGGAACTATCGGGGAGTGCATGCAAGCAGCTTTTGAAGAGATAGTAAGCGACCCACTCGACACTTCCTTCAAGCAGATACAACTGCCGTGTGGAACTATCGGGGAGTGCATGCAAGCAGCTTTTGAAGAGATAGTAAGCGACCCACTCGACACTTCCTTCAAGCAGATACAACTGCCGTGTGGAACTATCGGGGAGTGCATGCAAGCAGCTTTTGAAGAGATAGTAAGCGACCCACTCGACACTTCCTTCAAGCAGATACAACTGCCGTGTGGAACTGTCGGGGAGTGCATGCAAGCAGCTTTTGAAGAGATAGTAAGCGACACACTCGACACTTCCTTCAAGCAGATACAACTGCCGTGTGGAACTATCGGGGAGTGCATGCAAGCAGCTTTTGAAGAGATAGTAAGCGACCCACTCGACACTTCCTTCAAGCAGATACAACTGCCGTGTGGAACTATCGGGGAGTGCATGCAAGCAGCTTTTGAAGAGATAGTAAGCGACCCACTCGACACTTCCTTCAAGCAGATACAACTGCCGTGTGGAACTATCGGGGAGTGCATGCAAGCAGCTTTTGAAGTGATAGTAAGCGACCCACTCGACACTTCCTTCAAGCAGATACAACTGCCGTGTGGAACTATCGGAGAGTGCATGCAAGCAGCTTTTGAAGAGATAGTAAGCGACCCACTCGACACTTCCTTCAAGCAGATACAACTGCCGTGTGGAACTATCGGGGAGTGCATGCAAGCAGCTTTTGAAGAGATAGTAAGCGACCCACTCGACACTTCCTTCAAGCAGATACAACTGCCGTGTGGAACTATCGGGGAGTGCATGCAAGCAGCTTTTGAAGAGATAGTAAGCGACCCACTCGACACTTCCTTCAAGCAGATACAACTGCCGTGTGGAACTATCGGGGAGTGCATGCAAGCAGCTTTTGAAGAGATAGTAAGCGACCCACTCGACACTTCCTTCAAGCAGATACAACTGCCGTGTGGAACTATCGGGGAGTGCATGTAAGCAGCTTTTGAAGAGATAGTAAGCGACCCACTCGACACTTCCTTCAAGCAGATACAACTGCCGTGTGGAACTGTCGGGGAGTGCATGCAAGCAGCTTTTGAAGAGATAGTAAGCGACACACTCGACACTTCCTTCAAGCAGATACAACTGCCGTGTGGAACTATCGGGGAGTGCATGCAAGCAGCTTTTGAAGAGATAGTAAGCGACCCACTCGACACTTCCTTCAAGCAGATACAACTGCCGTGTGGAACTATCGGGGAGTGCATGCAAGCAGCTTTTGAAGAGATAGTAAGCGACCCACTCGACACTTCCTTCAAGCAGATACAACTGCCGTGTGGAACTATCGGGGAGTGCATGCAAGCAGCTTTTGAAGAGATAGTAAGCGACCCACTCGACACTTCCTTCAAGCAGATACAACTGCCGTGTGGAACTATCGGGGAGTGCATGCAAGCAGCTTTTGAAGAGATAGTAAGCGACCCACTCGACACTTCCTTCAAGCAGATACAACTGCCGTGTGGAACTATCGGGGAGTGCATGTAAGCAGCTTTTGAAGAGATAGTAAGCGACCCACTCGACACTTCCTTCAAGCAGATACAACTGCCGTGTGGAACTGTCGGGGAGTGCATGCAAGCAGCTTTTGAAGAGATAGTAAGCGACACACTCGACACTTCCTTCAAGCAGATACAACTGCCGTGTGGAACTATCGGGGAGTGCATGCAAGCAGCTTTTGAAGAGATAGTAAGCGACCCACTCGACACTTCCTTCAAGCAGATACAACTGCCGTGTGGAACTATCGGGGAGTGCATGCAAGCAGCTTTTGAAGAGATAGTAAGCGACCCACTCGACACTTCCTTCAAGCAGATACAACTGCCGTGTGGAACTATCGGGGAGTGCATGCAAGCAGCTTTTGAAGAGATAGTAAGCGACCCACTCGACACTTCCTTCAAGCAGATACAACTGCCGTGTGGAACTATCGGGGAGTGCATGCAAGCAGCTTTTGAAGAGATAGTAAGCGACCCACTCGACACTTCCTTCAAGCAGATACAACTGCCGTGTGGAACTATCGGGGAGTGAAAGACTAACTATTGTATAGGACGAATCTACCGACAATGTTTTCGTAAGATATACTGCGGACTGCATGTACTGTCTTCGCAGGCCGGATCTAAAGCGCGGGCCACTAATTGTCGTGGTACAACTCTAGGGGTATTAAAGCAACTAAACAACACACGAAAACGCTATCTTTTTCAGCTAAATTATTCATTAATTTTTTTTATTTATTAATTTATTTAACGCCCAGAGGGCTTTTACATGTAGGTGGTACAATTTTGATGAGAGACAATTTTGAAACATGAGAAAGAAATAGTAAAAATAAAATTACATTAAAAAATAATATATTCAAGAAACAAAAATAAAAAGAGCAAGAACATAATTTAAAAAATACAGCGATTTGACTGGTTTACAAAAATACAACTTCCATTTAGGAATAGTGTTGAAATAAATCTTTTACGTGATCCACGAAATTCGCAAAGATAATATTAAATATATCGACATCACCTAAGTATTGGTTTCCCATAGCGTGAAACCGTTGTATTGGGCAGGTCGCAATGTAACTGCGCTTATGTGTGTTGCAGTGGAATAGTGTATTTTGTCGTGTTGTTATTGGAGGTATTTAGAGTTTAGAATTTATAATAAAAAAGTTAAGTCGTTTATTTTACGCCTGTCTTCCAATGTGTTTATTTTTAGAGTATTTAATAAGAAATGATATTGTAAGTCTTCTAGTGGGATATTTAATTTCAAATTTATAAAACGTAGAAAATTTTGTTGTATTCGCTCAATGTTATTAATGTGAATTTTGTAAGAGGGAGACCAAACTACTGAGTTGTATTCAATTATGCTTCTAACTAGATATGTATAACAGTTTAAGGTGAAGCTTTAAGTGAAATCACTATTTAGATTAATCTTTACTACAAATCGGTATAGGTTATCAATACCAAAAATATACTATGGATACATTGAAGCTTGTTCTATCGCTTGGCTTGATCAGAATTAAAATAAAAATGTTAATTACGTCATGAAAAATATAAGCGTAAACTACTAAATAGATTTCTTTTTCAAGAGTTTACTATGAACTCGTTTAAGAAACAACTTTTATATGGCTATGTTAATTTGCTACCACTTGACTTGATTAACTTTTTTTCCGTTTTTATTAAATTATTCACAAAAAATTAAAACCCCCTTTGGCGCTTACGTCATAATTTTTTGAGTGAAAAATTGTATTGAATTCTAGAATTTCATCAGAAGACCGCGGAGCGTGGCAACGGACAGACGTCTGATCTGTTTTTTCCAGGAGTGTAAGCTTGTCTTTTAGTTCTCAAACTGTAAGAGTGTAAGCTTGTCTTTTAGTTCTCAAACTCTGAGAGTGTAAGCTTGTCTTTTAGTTCTCAAACTGTAAGAGTGTAAGCTTGTCTTTTAGTTCTCAAACTGTGAGAGTGTAAGCTTGTCTTTTTCCGATATTATTATTTTTCATGGCCAAAATAATATATATCATCTCAATACATCTTTTTGAAATTCACTTTCGTTTTCTTGAAAGAATGTATCAATGAAGTGGATTCTTGGAAGTGGAAATTAACCAACTACCCGACATCCGATCGAGCTGAAACTCGGCAGATATTCTCGTTGTCGAAAATAATGCATTTTGGTGGCACATAACTGGACATATACGCATTTATCTGAAATTGGATGACATTACAACAGCTAATATACGCAATAAATGTCGGTCCAACCAAATTGGGATTTGGCTCAGTTGTTAGCGTGGTTGACTCCAGTCCCCGGGAGGAAGGTTTAATCCTCAGTTAAACCATTTTTCAAATTTTATTATTAATAAAAAACAGATGTATTATAGCGAAAAAAAACCTTTTTTGTTTTTCACAGTTTGATTTTCTAAATCTCAAAATACTACTTGTTAATCGATGTTTTATTCTTTATTTACCTGAATTCATGATTTATGTCTCATGGAAAAAATGCTTTCCATTTGTATTTATAATGACTAATAATTCGTTTTTATAGCTCTATAATTCCTCGATAATTTCTAATACTGAGATTTGTTAGATTAAATTGTTTTTTAAATTGCATTTGTAAAATGGTTTTTATAATGATTCTAGTGGGCCGAGGCAGACGTTGTTCTGCCACAGACCGCCTTTATGAAGGGAAGTTACATTTTGGGTTTGTATGTATTTTTGGATGAGAAATCAGAAAAATTAAATTGTCGCTGAAAAAATATTTTAGATCTCGACAACAGCGCCACATATCGGGTCTAAAACTATTCTATATTTCAAGCTGGAACCAACCATACACTTTCATTGAAATGGGTTGGGCGGTTTCGGAGATTAGCGTGTACGAACACAGTAACACGTGATTTTATATACTAAGATTATGTAATGTCTTCTTCTGCAGCACATGTTTTTATAAAAAAAAATAATATAATAGTTATAGTAAAATATATTTAACATATGTATGACCGGTCAGTGGCTTAGTTGGCATTGCGGCTGGGTCCCACCCCGGCGTCGTGAGTTCAATTTATCGCATAGGTAAGTCCTTCATCGTGACACAAGCAACATTTTCCGCTTACTGTGATGGTAGTAGGAGATTTTCAAATATTGTCAGGTTATTTGTAATTCGGGAATATTTGTCTCTTTTTAAAAGTATTATAATTAACACTTCGGGCGAGAAGTGGTAGTTTAACCTCTTACGTCGCACAGTGGGCTGAAAATCGCCTTTCATAGACATAGAGACTTGAATTTTCAAGGGTATTTTTTTTGGCCAGAAATGGATTCTGCTAATCATTACTATGCTATAATGTTTCGTATGAAGCAATTGCGTGTACAAATGAAGAATTTATCATTTTTTTAAGAAAAAATTGTATGGCACTGACATTAAAAATGAGGCTATCTCTGGAATCATAAGGTTGGCCACTATGTCCTTACACACAGATATACTACTATTTATTTGTATTTTTTTGACATACTTCGTATTGTGGCGCAACTTGCATTTTTTTTTTTTAAATCCTCAAAGTTGAAAAAAAACTTTTTATGTTGATGATTCATTTGAATGCTTTACATATGAGTATGCTTTGTCTAGTTTACAATATTTTATTGACACAATAAACCAAAATCATTCCATTCCATTATTCACAATCACTGAGACGCTGAGCTAAGAATCAGAAGTTAGAAGTAGAAAAGCCCAAAATGAACTAAAGTTACGAACCCGATGTTTGACTATTTATAGTTATTGACAAATGAGGGTATTGCATTTACCTAATTTCCCTCATTAAGGTGATCCTGCACTAATTGCTAAATTAACGTATGCCCTTAAACCTAATTATTGTATCCTTTTAACTAATTAATTCATAAGGTACATAAGTATTTAGACATATGAGGTGATTACCACAATGAGGTCATTAACTAATGATGATAATGACGAGGACTTGAGGAGATTACATTCAAAAGTGAATTCTTAGTTACCAAGTCATTTAAATTTAGTAAAACTAACTTTTAAATGAGTCATAGCAGTAACGTCATTATAAGTCAATGGTTAAACGCAACGCTAGTTATATTCTACGTGTTCATAGATGGCGTAAATAATTAATTTGATCAAAATTCGCTTTTTGCAAGGTATTGCTTTACAGTATTAAGACAAATTATATGTTTGCGCCCGCATATACGCAATATGAATATGAATAAATAGTTTTGTCTATATAAAAACTCAATTCTATCAAGAAAGGCATGCAAATACTATATTGGATTGAATAATCGGTACAATATTGTATTTGTATGCCTTTCTCGAAAGAATTGAGTTTTTAAACGAACAAAACTATTGATTCATATTCATTTTGCGTATATCCCTTTCAGGCCTGAAATTTTTTTTTCTTAAATCACATTTTTTTTGCAGTGATCCTAGAAAAAGGCCTTATAATGCCACGTGCAAAAAATAATAAAAAAAATCCTAGCTATCCCCAAGGTCATATACGCAATAAATGTCGGTCCTACCAAATTGGGATTTGGCTCAGTTGTTAGCGTGGTTGACTCCAGTCCCCGGGGAGGAAGGTTTAATCCTCAGTTAAACCATTTTTCAAATTTTATTATTAATAAAAAACAGATGTATTATAACGAAAAAAAACCTTTTTTGTTTTTCACAGTTTGATTTTCTAAATCTCAAAATACTACTTGTTAAATCACATTTTTTTTGCAGTGATCCTAGAAAAAGGCCTTATAATGCCACGTGCAAAAAATAATAAAAAAAATCCTAGCTATCCCCAAGGTCATATACTACCCCTGCACGATCGTGACGTTTGGGCTAGAACTCTATTAATGCACGGTCGTGACGCTGTTAGACTTTCGGCTTTTTTGTGCTTGTTTAACAGAAATAAAATTCGGTTTATCAAAAATAACATTTATTATTTAAGTAATCACATAATACATTTTATAATCATAGTAACAAGATGATTAAGATGTAAGAATAAGTCTTCAATGTGTTTGTGTAGCTAGAATTGAGATCAGACAAAAAAAATATTCTCCACGTTCAGTTAATAATAAAAAGATTACTAATTTTTCAATCAGACTTGAAAATAGCGATATTCAATCTTATTTTTTGTGATAAACTTCAAAGCAATTTTGTTTCCTTGAAAGGCAGAGATACGCATCGCACTTTTCACACCTAATCTTTGACCTACTTTTACAATTTTCCATTCTGCAGGCACGAGGATTTTCAATCTCGTCAAAACATGGAAGATGTTCATAGCCGTCGTACCTTTTAGCTTCAGAGGGTTGCTTCGATCGCCTATACTTCACATTTGGCTCTAAATTTTCAACAGCCTCACCATCACTCTCGCTAATCCTCCTTTGGCGAATAGGTGCGTTGGTAAGTCCATCTGCAACTTGCATGCGAAACCCCAACAAGTCCATAACTTTGTTGCCTGGAACCGTACCTGCCGCACAATCTAATTTATACAAGCGCCATGCGTTAGAAATGGCCAAATCAAAGAAATAGAGTATGACTTTTAGGGTCCATTTCCTTGTCTTTATAAATGTGCGGTAGTATTCAATAGACTGATCGAGAATGTCAACGCCGCCCATGTGTTGATTGTAATTAGCGATTACTTTAGGAGCGATGACATCAATGAAAGCTGAATAATTTTTATTCCAGCGTTTCACAGTTACTGTTTCGTCTGCAGATGTGCAATTTGAGGAAATTAGTACAGATTTGTTGTCCATCCATTTGACAACTACCACATCGTCGCTCACGAACTGCTGAGATTCACCGCGCTGCATATGACGATCTTGTTTAAAATCTATGCTCTTTCGCTCAGGTATTCGATTCATGCAGTCCCATAGCGTTCAATTTTTCAAATAATAGTATGAACGAGAAGTAGCGGTCAAAATAAATGCAACTTCCTCTTGGAATGCTTTTCGAAAGATGCAATATTATCGACGCCCCGACTCCTAACGATCTGTCCCCAATCGGAGTGCTACCACCTCGATAGACTTCAAAATCAATCATGAGCCCATCGTGAGTTGTAGCCACGAAAGCTTTTAGACCTTGGGGTCGTGGCTTAGTTTTGATGACCTGTCCCAGCCCACGCGGGCACACACCACTAAAAGGGATCATTTGCTCATCTATAGAATAAAATCCCGGCTGCCTTTCCAGTCTATCACATACTTTTTTAACCTGGTTTAGTACAGGCTGTACCTTCCAAAGTGTGTTGTTATTCCCTGGTGGAGGTGTATCACTGTCAACAACGTGTAACGCTGTACGCAGAGTCTTGAATCGGTTTCTGGCCATTACGTCCGCAACTAAGCCCAATCGCATTCCTTCTCGCCAGTACATGTACATCCGCGGGTATGGGATGTATCCCATGATAAAATGAATGCCTATGAGCTTCTTTAACTCAACGACATTCGTATTTAAAATACGGCCAGTGTGGCGCATGTAATAGTTATTGGTACACATTGCAGAGTGTTCGAAAAACTCGTCGTCGAAGTAGTCTTCAAAATATTTATTTGGTTCTCGAATTACTCCTGGGTCGTCACGCTGCGGGTAGCTCTGTTCTTTTTGGTTAAATGGCACCTGTCTCCAAAGTCTTCTTCTAACCGGGCCGGCGCTTCTTTGGCCTACAATCTTGCGTGGAAGTTGAGACGGGGTCGGTATTGGTGGAGCTTCTTCATCAACATGGTCATTTGGCATTTGGGGAGGCAATTCTTCATCGTCATCCATGTCATCCACTTCTTAATTGTTGCCATCTCCTATCAGTTGCAGTACTAAATCACTATTCAGCTCCATCTCTGCAAAAAATGTGAATAATAGTGATCAAATCAACGAAGTAAGAGTCAATAACAAAAACTGCCTAAAGTCACGTTAGGCCTAACCGTCACGATCGTGACTCCTGAACTTGTTTCTTTTATATGTTTCTATTTTATAATTCTAGCATCTTAGTTTATTTTATTGTTTTTAGCATAATCATGCGAAAACTGTATTACTACTAACTGTCTTTTCTTGTTTTATAACATTTTGCAATTCCTTATAATGTTTAATTATTTTTTATATTTCTTTTTCATTTATAAATATATTGTGTAGGTACAAATACTAAATCAACAACTAAACTTAATGGAACTTTGTTGGTCTAGATTCTAGAACATATGAATATTTACTGTTTATGCTAAATGAATAAATGACTGTTTGTTTCCTAAATAAAATAAAACAAAAAAATCAAATAAATTCTTGCAGACCGTAAGACGTTGTCCTGCCACAGACCGCCTTCTATGTAGGGAAGTTAAAATTTGTGGTTGTATGTTTTTATGGATGACAAATCTGAAAAAAAAATCGTTAATCCTATATTTCAACCATACACTTTCACAAGATATCATTAAAATCGGTTGGGCGGTTTCGGAGATTAGCATGTATGAACACAGTGACACGTGATTATATATATTAAGATAGGTATATAAGAACACACACGTATTCGAATGCAACGTTGTGCCAAAATTTCAAAGCAATGGGTGAAGAACTTTTGGAGATTTAAGATTTAGAACATTAACATTTCTATATATATATAGATAAAAAAAACTAACTAACTAACTAACCATCACGCCATTTCCCCGCAGGGGTAGGCAGAGAGGACGGACCGCCAAACAACTCGGTCACACCACACACTCCTTGCATCATTCACATTCATACATCGTCTCATACATACTCTTCTATTGTTCTGACTCTTGACATGGCCCGACTCAAGTATCTGATTCACTTGGTCGTGCCATGTCTTCCTCGGGCGTCCCCGACTTCTGCTACCATTCACATTTGCATCGTATATTCTCCTTACACTCCTTTCTTCGCTCATTCGCTCTACATGCCCAAACCATCTAAGCGTCCCTTTCTTGATCTTACTCATTACGCTTACATCAGCCTTGCACTCTTTGCGGATATCCACATTCCTCACACGATCATACATGGTTTTACCACACATACGCCTCAGGGATCTCATTTCAACAGCATTCAATCTACTTTCATCCTTTCTTTGCCAGTTCCATGCCTCACTTCCATACATTAGGGTAGGTACCAGCACTCCATTGTGGACTGCTAACTTCGCTTCTTTGGACAATTTTTTGTTGGCGCCAACTGCGTTCAGTCCTCCATTAATGGAGTTACCTGCATTTACTCTTCTTTCAATATCTCTGTCAGCCTTCCCATCTCTCTAGAACATACTTCCTAAATACACAAACTCATCCACCTGCTCCAAGTATTACTCATTCACAACTATATTCCACACTGTTTTCGTACTCTCTCTTTCAAACACCATTACTTTAGACTTACTTACATTCATCATTAACTCATTCTTCACGCATACTTCGTTCATCCTAAACACGAGAGACTGTAGATCATCCACACTATTAGCAATCAGCACCGCATCATCAGCATACAACAGGCAACATACTTTCAGATTACTCAAATTCGCGCCCAATCCCACCTCTTTCAATTCTTGCATACAATTATCCATGTATAGATTGAATTAAGCGATGCATAAAGTGCAGTTGTCCCTTTCACTCAGTATTTGGAGGGGTTACAGCAACAGTGACAGCAACAGTTTTATAAAATACCTAATATACTAGGGTCTGGCCATACAAGGACCAGACCCTAGACGAACCAAGAAACTACTCGATATGGACAGAAACTCGCCGAGGGAACTGGTAGGACTACTAACGGGACACTGCCATCTCAGGAGACACATGCAGATATTGGGAGTGGAAAACACCAATAGATGCAGGAAATGTGAAGAGGATGAAGAGACTCCAATTCACCTATGGTGCCAATGTCCTGCCCTGGTGGGAACTAGGCGCAGATACCTGGGGAGACATACAGTAGAACCAGAAGACATAGCCACATACCCAATGACAACCCTGGGGAACTTTATTAAAGGGACTGGGTTGTTGTTAAAGGATTGAGGTAAAAAGGGAGATAGCACAATGGGTCTATGGCATAAGTGCTCACGGGAACTATGTGTAAACCGTCTCCGCTTTAAAAAAATAAAAATAACTACACCTACTAACATCCTAGCATCTTATTTATCTTGTGTCACAAGGTGGCTTACCGGTACCAACAGTCGTATGATTATTCATACGCTCGGAGTTGGGAGTATTCTCATAGCTCATACGCTCTGAGCTCTCGACTCCCTTCAATTGAGCAGTCATTTAATTAAGCAGTCGTTCAATTGAGCCGTAGTTCAATTGAGACGTCGTTTAATTGAGCCGTCGTTCAATTGAGCCATCGTGCAATTGAGCCGTCGTTTAATTGAGCCGTCGTTCAATTGAGCCATCGTGCAATTGAGCCGTCGTTCAATTGAGTCGACTCTTTGAGCCGTACGAAAATATTGAGCTGGTACCGTTGCTCCCGCTCTTAATAAAGGGGAGGAGGAGGGGGTGAATTTTTGAAAACACAAGTTCATAAAGTAGGTTGAGTGAGGCAAGGCAAAAATGCCAAAATACTTTCAGCTTCACAAATCCTGTAAATATAATATCCTATAATGCATATTCTTGTGATCAATTCTATTACAATTCAAATTTCTCCGCGCTGACGGACAAAGTATGACGATCTGAGGTAGGTGTGATAAATAATAATAATTTGCCGGGGAATTTCTTCCAGTTTTGTTGCAGACCAATCGACTTGTTTGATAATATATTTTCATGCAAATCATAAGCCGGAAAGTTTGAATCCAATTGTGCCAACAATCCTTTAAAAATACGAGAATTGTTGCTTAATACAACATCGTTGTGAAGTAATGGTCAAGCGTAAAACATTTTAATTAAAATTTAAAAAAACACAATAAGTATATGTGGAATTTTCTGTTTCAATCAATTTAATGATTCTTATTTATTTACTCTCAATAAAGACTAACATTAAAATTTATATAAATTATATGATACACGATACATGATACACATAAGTGCTTATAGTTCTACTACAAACAAAATTATAGATCAAATAGATACCTAGTTATATATAAAAATGCAACGAGAGCTCGTATTGACATCATCGACGCCCATCCTGTTCCTTCTCATTCGTCTTGTTTGAAAACGAAAAAGACAGATAACGTTATGTACAATTTCTTGCTGAGACTAGGAGAAGTGTGAAACGCCTGTATTATGATGGCAATTTACAGAAGTGGTTATTCAGCCAAGAAATAGAGAAGCAGATTACAATAATTTTCAATTTATTTAAAACCAATTTAGGCTTTAATTTAAAAGCATTTTGAACTAGTTGTATTTATGTTAAACAAAAAAGCGTAATGTTAGAATCACTGTTCATATAATCAAATAAATAGGTAATATGGACCTCTACTAACTTCGGGGACTGCATTTAACTGGACCAATGCTCACTCTTTGGACACCACAGCTTCGCAGATGACAACGATTCCTGTACAACAACTGGCAAATGAATTCAATACTGTGCAGTGTCTTCATGAAGGTGGTACTACGGCGCATGTATTGGATATAGTATATCGATCCCCTAAATAACCTCGTCCCTGACATGATTCTAACGAAATAACTGAGTCATCGTCAGCAAATTAGCGAACGGTACAAAAGGACAGATTGTCAGTAATAGAAAAAGTGGTAATTAGGACACATGATCACAATGCCTGAGTGTTGTATTCAAGAGAATCTGTAGATGTTTTTATACTTTAAGAAATCCATAAAGTCATTGAGTGATTGTTAAGCGTGTGATATGTCAATGGTTCCAATACTAAGAGAAAAAACTGATTTTTAAGAAGTATTGCAACTAAATTAATAAACACATTCAAAAAATGTTTTAGGAGGTAACCCAATATAAATAATTGACTCATTCCTTAGTGCATAACTTATAATAAAGCGCCACTTCGTTAGGCATCTGTAACGCGAGTAGAAATTTATAAAAATGAGATTGCTGTGTTAAAGCATATATTTAGTATGCTTACGCATGTGTTTCATTAAGTGAGATTTCTGTGTGCACAAGTAGTTGCAGTAAGTACATGCGAATGGTTTTTCTTTAGTATGAATAAGCTTGTGTCTAGATAAAGAGGACTTATCTGAACACGAATAGTTACAGTCAGAGCATGAGAATGGTTTTTCTTTAGTATGAGTGCGAATGTGTAAAATTAGGGATGACTTGCGTACACATGAATAAATACAATAAGAGCAAGAGAAAAGTTTTTCTTTAGTATGAGTTTGCATGTGTCTAATTAAGTACGACTCATATAAACACGAGTATCTGCAGTATGAACATGAATATGGTTTTTTTTTAATATGAGTGCGTAAATGAGCAGTTAGGCCACGCCTCGAAGCAAGTTTTCTGCCACATTTAGGACAAGTAAAAGATTTCAAATTAATTATATTCTTTCCGTCGCGTTTTTGTTGAACGGAAATGACGTTCTTTGCTCTGCATGCTGCACCTGGAACAGAAAACACTATCAAAACTGTAATTGTTATGTAATTGGACCTCATTAAACCTTATTAAAATGACGTTCCTTAATTTTGACGGATATCTAGAATACTAAACGACAAAAATTGGAACACGGAGATTCCAACATGTAAATATCTTAAGGGCGAAAACATAACAAGATGCCCGTGAATATATCATCATGACAGTGGTCCCAGCGTGATCTCTTCTGAACAATATTGTTGAGAGTGTTACAAATTACAAACTACGAACAGCATCAAGGATATCAATTAAATCGCTACAACGCTGTGCATATTTTACAAAAGTTGTTTGTTATTGTTTAAAAAATCAGTTTCTGACCACTGTCATTCAAAAAATAGAAACTAGAGGGTTAAATGCGCCGTTCCTAAACTTCGCATCATTCACGAGAGAAGGTTCAATTAGCCTTTTTGACAAATGCTTTATTTTAGCCCTGTACCATTTACTTTGAAGAGTACTGGATAATATCGTGTTTATTGACTAAAAATGGTTTTTACCCGCCGTCTGGAGAATTATTGCAGAGTGCTCCAAGCATTCCCTTTTAGTATCTGGGAGGATATTAATATCTGTATTCGAAATTGTACGTTCATCTTTTTTTTTAGTTCCGGGTTCTATTTTAATAAAGATTTCCTCTATATTATAGCGCTTCGGTGGACTAGTTTCACCTGTAAACAGAAAAAAACCATTAAGACATGACAATACCCTAAAATAAAGTCGTAATCTTAACGACGTAAGTGAAGAATCCATGCACGAAAATATACGATGCGCGGCCCTGGTGTATTGGACAGACCTAAGGTTGAATTTGCCCTAGCAAATTTCTAAAATCAAGTGGGAATCTTAACGACGTAAGTGAAGAAGCCATGCACGAAAATATGCGATGCACGGCCCTGGTGTATTGGACAGACCTAAGGTTGAATTTGCCCTAGCAAATTTCTAAAATCAATTGGGATCTTAACGACATAAGTGAAGAAGTTGTGTAGAAAAAAAATTCAGCGTAATGGACGGAATTAACTATAGTTGGCAGGCCTAGAAAATTGATCTTTGCGTGGGGTATATTTTAATTATTTCTGATGAACGTATTACTAAAATCTCAGATGTTTCTAGACGAATGCCTAACTAAGGAAGTTACAAATTCATTCGCTAATTTTATGTTTGAAAAATTTTATAAAAACGTTCAAACCATTTTACATAAAATATTTTATTGGCAAAGTATGATTTTTATTAATCTTTAATATAAATAACTTACATCATTTGACATTGGTCGAAAAAATATGTATTATCGTTCAGTCCATTGTTTATAAGTAGATTTAAAAAGTAAACAATGAAAGCAAAAATATGTATACATTCATTTTATTGCACACGCAAAACTACTGACAAAAATTATAACTTTTCATTTTAAAATATCGTTTTTAAAGTCTTTATTTTTTTCTCTTGTAACATAAACTAACTGTCAATTTATTTGAAGACGTTTGTCATGATTCAATAAATTGTTTGCGATTTCTTTCCACAGAATTTGACATTTTAAATTATTCCATTTTAATTACGTCAGCAATGATAAACAATTTCGCAAAATAATATTCAAGTTCAAGATGGCTATATTTTATAACACAAAAAACTTTCGACTGACATTTTTTCACATCTCCCTCTAATACCTTAATAATCCTAGGTCGTAGATATCTCTATCTCACCGCGGGCGTGTCCTATCATTAACAAAGCCAATAAAATGCTGGGATTTATAATTCGCATAGCAAAACCCTTCCACAACATAAACACTATATATTCCCTTTACACCTCATATATTCGCCCGCACCTGGAACACTGTACACCGATCTGGACTCCTTTATACCAAGCCCATATCGAAAGAATAGAAAGAAACACATAAATTATAAACTAAACTTACACTTCTATTATACCGAATCCATTAAATTTCATAATTTTAACTCCCTCCAAACACGACATCTAATTTTTGATCAAATCTTATTGTTTAAAATCCTAAATAATGGTCTGGACTCACCAGAACTTACCAATTTAATAAATCTTCATATTTTGTTTAGATTCTAGATCAACCCGACAATCTGATTTATTTTATCTACCCTCGTGTAGAACAAACATTGGAAAAAATTCCCCAATTCCTCGTATATGTGTACAATATAATAAAAAATTTTACAGCATTGACATTTTTGGTAATAACTAATAACCTAAAGAAATATCGATATGAAGTAATGCGTACGATCGATTATTAATATGAGAGTATGGAATGTATCGGCAGCATCTCCTATCCTCTTCCTATTTTCCTCTTCCTCTCCCCTTCCTTTAACACCAAATTAATTTTAAGATATTAAAACTTAATTTCCAATGAACTTTAGCATAAGAAACTTCTGTGGCTTGACTTCAGTTAACTTGTATATTTATATCTATCATTGTATATTATGTAAAAGCTGTTTGTTTCTTACAAATAAATAAATTAATAACACCTTAAAAAAATGTTTGTATGGTACATGCATACTTCTGACATGATAGTGCTTACCTCCTTTGTCTCTATAGCAAAGAGAAAGAAAGGAGATTGGTTTGATACAAAATTTAAGACATGCAATAACTTCCTATTTGGACGCTAGATGGCACTGGAGCGAATCGAAAAAACGTACGAATCTGCACGAATAAGAACTTAAGGTTAAACGCGACGCTAGTTATATTCTACGTGTTCATAGATGGCGTAATTAATTAATTTGATCAAAATTCGCTTTTTGCAAGGTATTGCTTTACAGTATTAAGACAAATTATATGTTTGCGCCCGCATATAAGCAATATGAATATGAATAAATAGTTTTGTCTATATAAAAACTCAATTCTATCGAGAAAGGCATGCAAATACAATGTTGGATTGAATAATCGGTACAATATTGTATTTGTATGCCTTTCTCGAAAGAATTGAGTTTTTAAACGAACAAAACTATTGATTCATATTCATATTGCGTATATACGGGCGCAAACAAATGATTTTTCTTAATATTGTAAAGAAATACTTTGCAAAAGCGTATTTTAATAAAATTATTTAATTAACGCCATCTATGAACACGTAGAATATAACAAGCGTTGCGTTTAACCTTAATTAATTATCGGTTAGTTTGTTAAGTCCTTTTTTTATTTTGGGAGATCATTGCCAAAATGACCTTCTTAGAAGAGCCCCCACTGATTTTATTAGCATTTACCGTTTTCTTTGAAGAGTGTGAGATAATATTGCCAAATTAATATTTAAGAATACGGTTTCACCTTCTGTGTGGTGAATTTTTTCAGAGTGCTTTAAACATTCCGTTTTAACGTCTGGGAGTATGAGGTCAATTTTTGCATCCAAAATTGCACTTTGTTCTTCTTCTTTAGTCCCAGATTCTGCTTTGATGATGATTCCCTCCATACTAGAATGATCCGTTGAACTTATATTACCTGATAACAAAAAAACTTTGTTAAAATATTATGTACACGAAACGGGATGCTTGTAGTTGTTTTAATTTTGTAACTATTACATACTATGCATCATTTTACCGTGAATATATTGACACGCTCCCAATCACATTCTGCTGTGCATGCGCCTCTTAAATGTACGTATACTAAAATATACTATATGTGTATGGGTTGGATAAAAGAAGCAACAACAAAATAGCAGCACACTAAGTACGGGTTGTTTCGGAGAATTTAAGCAATTCATCAATTTTCAACGTTCATTTTCGGGTTCTGTGAAAGTCCTATTCAAGTTCTGTTTTTATATCATTTTAGGCTAGTTACTTGACAGAACTGAAATAAAAACAGAACTTGAAAAAATCTTTCACAGAACTTGAAAATGAATGTTGAAATTTGATGAATTGTTCAAATTCTCCGAAACAACCCGTCCTAAGCAATTTTACTTGTGACAAATTGAATATTTTATCGGTTTGCTAAATTAATAATTTGGTTTGTTTAACTTGTCACACTTCAGAATCTCAACTGAAATACTGAAATACTAGTATAACCAATCTGAAACAAGTCCAAGCTGTACAAAACGCAATTGTAAAATTACTAGTCGTCCCTAATATTTTTAAACAGAGACATAATACACCGTTGCTGTTTCAGAGTGCCAAAATTTTACCTGTTAAGGCTATACTATGGCAAAAAATCATAATTCAGTATATATTTACCCCGCAGCATAAAGAAAAATTAGAACATAAATACAGTACTAGATTCACGCGAAATGACGGGTTAATAGTTCCGAAATTTAATAATAAATACGGACAGAGAACGTTTGAATACATCATACCGAAGATATTTAATTTATTACCTGACACTATAAAGCAATGTAAATCTATGAATAAGGTTAAATATATGGTGAAAAATTGGCTATCGGAAAAAAAATATTTATTTTAATATGTATGAAAATTTGTATGAAAAAATTGTTAATTCTGTAGATATAAGATGTAAATTATAACTTTAAAAAATGTATTTGAAACTAACTTTAAGCACCTGTTGACAAGCCAATTCAATCGGCTTAGCAGGACTTGTTTGTTGATATTATGTATTAACTATTTATTCAATAAAAAATAAAAAAATTTAAAAAAAAAACATTAAAAGTCATCACTAATGTAAAATTATGTTTTAAAGCAAATACTTATAATCCACAATATCCATAGTAAATTTGTACAGTTTCATTTTGGCCAAAACAATGTTACAAGTGCAAAATGCACTACAGGACACAGAAGTTGTCGGCGCAATCATTATAAAATTAACACAGTTTCCAGACAAACTAATCTAGCAGCAATTTTTCTTACCAGCCGCCTGATGAATTCTTAAGGAATGCTCCAAACATTCCTTGTTCGTGTCCGGCAGGTCTACGGATACATCTGTATCCGGCATTTCAGCTCCGACTTCTTCCCCAATCCCTGGCTCCATCTTGAAGGTGACACTGGCCGGGTTAGGTACGTCCATGGCACAGCTGTGAGAGCTTTCAACAAATAACGGAAAACTCTGGAATATTACTTTCGAATAATTGCCAGCATTTCATCATTGATTCAGTGATTATTCATCATATATTCAGGGGGTATTTCACTATGCCGGGCTAAATATCTGACTGGCTATCCGTTGGCTGGCTTTAAAGATCAGAATAACTCCGTTATTCAACGGCGACCGTTTCACCATTGTTTCGAGCTTCCGGATAGATAACACTCGAAATAGTCTGGCAACATCGCAAAATGTTTGCAGTTACTCCATCTACTGCCACGGCTGTCATGCGTCACAGTCCGCACACCGCGAAGTGTGCATTTTTTGGTTATGTTATGTTGATTATCAGGTCATTTTAGATAGATTCGTGTCGAATTAATACATTGTTTCTTATTTTGAACACAATCAAATAATTCAGGATGGATCATACAAGCATTCAAATTCATTCTACAAAATTCGACTCACTTCTCAGTTGTTAAACTCGGAATGTTTTGACGCCATCTTTGATTCGAGGAATAGCGCCTAACGTGAAGTTCGAGCACTGATTAGTCAAATCTAACTTTAACCCGAGCGTTAGCTTTATTCAGATATAGTGAAAACGAAAAAATGACTAATCCGCGGATTAGTGCTTGGTCAGAACATAATCAGAGATAGTGAAATACCCCCTCAGTCTGCTAATAATAGTATATAATATATGTACCTACATCACATCTGCGTGGAAGAAAGACAAAGCAAGGCGGTTCAAAACATTAGCTCAACAACAAGGAGGGAGCTTAAGTAAACTAACATACACCATGATTGTTGAAATTATTTTTTTTTCTGTGACAACTCACATGCTGTGTCGCCACCCGGTTGGGCAGCGTTGAGGCGAGTTAAGATAGGCGCTGTAGGGAGGAATTATTAATGAGGATCTTAGAGAGGTCCAGATTATCTGAAGGATTCGAGTCGAAGAAGCCAACATCAACAGTAGGTCCTTAAAGCAGGTTCCATTAAAATATCTGTAGAGCAAACTATATACAGACATTAGAGATGGGAATCAGTCTGTTGCCTTTGCACATAATCAAGAATAATTGTGAGGTGATAACAGAGGTGGCTCCCAAATTCAATTGTAGGGCGAACTTGAGATTCGTATAGTGTTAGTAGCTGGTTAAACTATTGAAGAGTCTGCTAGCCCTATGCAAGACGCCCAGTTTCTTGGAAGCCAGATATACTCGGGCTTCTATGGAGACCAGATACTTGTACTGCTCTGATGTACTTACTGCAAGCATTTCAATGGAGTCTTTGTTAGGGAGGGTGCTTCCAAGAATATACTTATGCGCAATGTTTCACACAAAACTATTTACTAACTACTTTCTATAGCTTGATTCGGTAAACTTGTCAAATTCCGCTGCATGCAAAGGCTCTTTAAAAAAACAACACTTGATTTCAACTTAAATGTCTAACAGAGACAACTATTTAAGTCGTAAATAGGATGTTAGTTTGGGTTATTTTAAGCGTATTTCCCAACCTTTAAACTTAACTTTGATTGAGAAAAATGAAACTTTAATGCTACTTTTACCATATACCACGGCAAAAAAGTTATTTAATGTGGAAATTAAGTTGAAATCAAGTGCTATATATATGTTTTTTGCGTACTTTAACGTGCAGCGGAATTCGTCAAAGTTTATCCATAATTTTACGATGCTATGATAATAATATTCACACAAAACAAATCAGGAAAACAAAATTTAGCCATCTGACCGAGATGTAGCTCGATATTTGGTCTGGCCAAAAAGGTATTACAATAAGAAGAAAATAACGATTTTTACATTGCAAAAATAGGGAATAATTGTATTAGTACTTTCCCATGTGGATTGAAATTGATTTCATTAACATACCCCGTTAAGACATCTCATTTAAAAGCAAACATTCGATACAACACGCAAAAAGGGTATTTAGTACTTGATTGTTTTGACATTTCTACATAACCTAAAAACTCAAACACCAAAGGTTGTATAGATAAATACTAAAAAAATATTTCCAAAAAGTAAATAAGTCAAAAAACGACATAATTAGTAAAATACAAATTTATTCACTTACAAGGCGAAGCGAAAAGTTTCAATGTCAATGAATGACAAGCAACAGAACCTAATATGAGAAATAACTTAAACGTCCTAGGAGAAGTCAATTCAAGATCTTTAGATAATAAATTTGATTATTTTGGCACTAATTCAAAATATGCAAATAACAAGTACCTAACTAATACGATATTAATGCATAAAACGCAACAGTTAGCGCCATAAATAAATGGTTAGCGGTAAACAATATGGATTTTACCATAGACAAAAGACAAATTAGGACAGTGGACAAGGACAGAGCACGTCGATATTCCTGTCCCGGTTTTGCCCGTTTTACCCCTTTCTCACAGGGCGATTTTAGTTGATCTAGTCGGAGTTGAGTGACACTTGAAAGCGAATCGACAAGTGTGAACAGCCTTTCAACAGAGTTGATCAAGTTTTTAGTTGAACGACGAAAGTTGAAAGCCCGTCTACTTTTGTTGTTCAAGAATGAGTCATCGAAATGTGTGAACATATATTTCAAGTCGCTTGCAATTTTTAGTTCCCAGCAGTCGAAAGTAGACGTTAGACGTCTCTACTCTACTGAGTGATGTATTTACGCGTACCTAGTTCCTACCATCATGGCTCTATTCAATGAAAAAAAATATTAGGTGGTCGAATGATATGATGTTTAGATTTATGGATCTATATCAAAGCCATCCTTATCTTCGGGATCAGTAGTCAAAAGTTTACAAAATAAGAATGCCCGTGACACTGCAATTAATAATATTATTTTTTATATGTTTATTGTAACTTAGTAGATATTATTATTAAATAATTATTTTTTTTATCTTCATAACCAATTTTAGGGCATCAACTATTGCAACGAACACTTCTTTTATAAACAATGATATCGTAATTTTTGGAACTCTGCACATATAAGCCAGACTTGAAAAAGTATCCCCCGTTGCTTGGTATCTTAGCGTAATTATTAACTTAGTTTTTGCCAGGACAGCCGCGCGCATAACTGTGTCCTGTTTTTGGATTTTTTCTTGAATCTTAGACAACCGTACGTCAGATTGTACTTCTGGAATTCGAAAATGATTGCAATAGCCTTTGGTATCTTCTAACGCCTTATAACATCCTTGTGATCCATTGTTTAGCCCACATACGAAGTTTTTTGTGCTTTTTATATTCTACAGTTCCTTCCGTAAAAGATCCGAAATCTTAGGGACGCACGCAGCGATAACTTCACTTGACGCCATCTCGATTAACAAAATCGGTTCGAGTTAAATTGAAACGTCTGAACGACATCTTGTTCAATTTTTGTCATTAAACTAAAATCGTTCTGTCAGAATGGGGCATAATTGGAATTATTTTTTGAATTTTTTTGACAAAATTACATCAAATTGTTCTTCCGAAATTCGGTATCTTCTAACGCCATCTCTTTCAATATAGTGTTAGAAGCACACAATTCATTTCTCATTATAATCCATTTTCCGGCACACATGCGACGTTTTTGGCGCTTTTTCAAATTCTCAAGTTCGTTCCGTAAAAGGTACGAAATTATACTGACGCACGCTGCGATAAATTCGCTTGACGGCATCTTGATTAATAATATTGGTTCGAGTTAAACTAAAACGTCTGAACAAAATCTTGTAAAAAAGTCGTTCAACTAAAATCGCCCTGTCTCAATAAGTATTACATGGAACCGATTCGCTTGATGTTACTGGAACCGTCCCTTCAATTTCTCGGGAGAACCGTTTATTACAGAACTAGGTATTTCCTTTTGGAATATTTTTATTAAATTATTTTTCATGCAAAAGCTGACGTGAGCGGACTTTTATGATTACTTTCTTCGATTGTTGGTTGTCTATGGACCTCATAACCTCGGAAAACCAAGGGTGCGCCTGTTCTCACATTGCTGGAGGATTGGGGGCGGAGCTACGAAGTTTGCCGAGTGAACACGAAGGCTCAAAGCGGCTCGGAACTACGAAGTTTGCCGAGTGTACACGAAGGCTGGCAACAATCAACTTGATTTTGAATAATTTGTTTGAAGTCTTGAAGTTTGACTGTGGTGTGGTTTGACGTTCGAAAATCTCTCAAGTATGAGGGAGATTTTGAGTTGAAAGAAACGAAACATGGAGGTCGTTATTAGTAAACATTTACAAGACATAATCAACCCTACGGACATTTTTTTTTTAACCTAACCTAACCTAACCTAACCTTCTACTTCCTGGTTACGAAACCATTACTAGGATAGGTTATTGTACTTTTTATTACTAACCTCCAACTTACCTAGCTCTGGTAGTTTGTATTGATATTTGAAGCTTATGTTTGTATTATTTAAGCTTTCTGCCAGAAGCCTGACCTCACAATTGTTATTTAATCTTATATATTCTAGGTTTTCCGAATAAAATCACAAAGTAGAAGAAATTTGTGTTTAATCCGTGACCCATCCTGATATTCCTTTACGATAGGCCTACTTCACTAGTAACTCTTAAGATCATTTAAACTTGAATGCACTACTTGTATTTTTATGACAAAGTGCCTTCTTCGATGTAATTGTTATGCAGTCTTATGGAGAAATAACAACCAACCAAGAAAGCCAAGTTCTCATTGTCACAGGTTTAAATTTGCCGGGCAGATATGAAGTGAAGTTCGGATTTCGTAGCTCCGCCCCCAATCCTCCAGCAATGTGAGAACAGGCGCACCCGAAAACCAAAGCTTGTGACGTTTCTATTAATTTCCATAATTTCTTGTATCTTCGCGCAACACAAGTCTTGCTCCGATTTTCTGTAGTACTTATTACAGAATAATAATAATAATTGTATTACAGAATACTTCTGTAGTATTCTGTAATACAATAGTATTAAATGCACAATATTTATGTTCCATGTATAAAGTTTAGGATCATTTCAGTAACCAAGTTATTGACATTCTTGCGACGTTTCTTCAACACACTGGAATTAACCACCGCGCAACGCTTTGTATGTAAATAGGTTCACGTTATATGGACTAAGTAATGCATAAGTTCCTTAATTGGTATTATTCTAAGAATATATCATATTTTACAACATTCGCGATATAATCTATAGCTACCCAACACCAATCAAATGAAGTTACCTTTATAAGTTGGTTCATTTCATTTGTCCCATAATTTCTTCAATTCCTTTGTCAAAAGAAGACTTTAGGGTGGGTCGGTCATGTGGAGCCCTCCATGTGAAGCATTCTCAGGTTGTAGGGAGTTCAGAAAAAAATTCTGAGATTTTCTACCTAAGGGAGAGTGAATACTAACCATGGCTTAGTCGTAGTAACTTTCTCATGGGTATGCTCGAAATTAATCTTCTACCGTTCAGAAGAGATATTCACATTTCTTCCAACTGGTTATGATGGTTTTTTAGTTAGTTGCTCTGGTGTGGTTATCTCCGTCACCGACCCCATATACTGTTTTATCTCCATTGCAGGGTAACTTTGTTACTAAAAAGAATACATTCAGGTATCGACATATTTAGCATTAATGAAACTGATTTTAGACGGCAAGGTTTGTTGCGGCTAGGATAGAACCTATAGGTACTTTTTTATTAAGATTAGTAAGTCTGCTTGAATCTAATTTTATTTATATAATTGTTATTTATTAAATGTTTATTTTAAAATGCCTTCGAATTGACATCTTGTAATGTTTTAGAAATAAAACATTGGATTGTCAATTTTCGGCCGCTGTCACAAACGCCAATCGGGAGATCTCAAGTTTATTAAATCTTTACTCTTTGAAGAACTGAAGGTGGTTACTTACTGCTCTTTAGAACCACTCGTAAATCGGATGTCCTGTTGCAGATCTGGGGATCAGGGACGGTATACAGACGCAAGTTGATGAACTCATCTTAACACAAGCAAATTGTCTAAAAATCGTGCTTAACAAAAACCTATGCATTTTTACAATCTATAGATCACCATCATTTCACAACATCGATTCATTTTTAAATTCACTCCACTCTATCATTAACAACACAGAAAACCCAGAACACCAAATAATCATTGGAGACGTGAATATTAATACTATTCTTGACAATCATCGCCAATCCGATGATTATTTATGTTTTCTCACTGAAAACGCTTTTACTCCGATAATTGACACCCCCACTCAAGGGCGGATCCAGCTTTGGCGCCAGGGGGGGGTCACGTAGTCGTGGTCAAGTTTTTTTTTTTTTTTTTAAAGAAAGACAAACATTCCCGGGTTACGAATAACCCAACAATAAACAATAACTCCTACCACCACCACAGAAAGCCGAAAATGCTTGCTTGTGTTGTGATGGAGGACTTAGGTCCGGTCAGTTACAGTTACAAGAAGTTATAATTTAATTTTGATAATAATATATACAAGTAAAAAGTAGGTATTGTTGGATATGGTAACACTAGGTATATCATTAAGATTGTCTTTTGCTCCGCAAGCCCGGGCGGCGTAGGCTCGTGTAATGTCAATTGTCAACCAATACAGTACAGATTACAATTATTAATCGTGTTCTTATTTCACCACAATATAACATGGTGTCAGGTGTGTCTTCAACATAGTATTGTGTGTAGGAATCTTGCAACTTTTTGAATTTCCTTTTCCTCGTTGTAGTTATTCGCCATCATATATAAAAGAAATGATTGCTTAAAACGTTTCCACTCGCCAACCATATCCGTAGCATTCTGCATTTGCAGAATTCGACTCGACATTATTATTGTAACACTTTGCTTGTCACGACAAAATAGACAAGTAATAACAGCTTGTTGACCGTTATTTCTTTGCTTCCTGGTAAAGAATTTGAATCGTTCAACTGTAATATTCACTGTAGGTATGAAGTGTCTATCCAGTCTATCGAAGAGTAGAATAATGCCTTCCAGCGTGCTCTTCTCAATAGTGAGGCCGAATGAATTAAAAATTTGAACTCCTTTAGGACCAATCGTGTGCAGCAAATGTTATTAATAAATGTAAGTACTGTACTTCCATATTTAAGAGGAATATAAACGCTGGAAATATTTCGATTCTTGTGCTTTATAAATTTTAAAACCGAGCGCCTTGCACCGTCATATTTTGGCCTGATTTGCACGAGGCAAGTAATTTGAAATAAATATTGTTGCCATGACGCGGTGCTTGCAATACGTAAGAAGCGCCCAGCGAGATCTCCGTTCGCCGATGCTTCCATACGCTTGTTAATACCTTGTTACCTGGTGGATGAATACCGTCCATTCTATTTTGCCAGCAGCGGCCGAGCCGGCAGCGTAGTCAATATTATCGACAATCCTCAAACTATGGGGAACGCTAATAAAAGTAAATATTTATAAAATTTGAATTGATTTTATTAAAAAAACTTACGAGTCTAACCCCAGCCTTAGAACATTAACAAATAACATTTGAGTTTAAACACACATACACTGGCATAATGAAGAAACTGATTAGATTACTTACCATTTCTTGTAATGAATTGAATTTGCAGCAACAATTTTTAAGAACACTATTACTTATATTGGAACTTATTTTTTTTAACTTAGTAAACAAATAAAAGTAAACACTTCATTAATAAAGTTTCGTCGTTCCGATTGAGGTTAGGTTTTGCTAGACGCTAGACGTTAGTCGAAACAAAGCGCGCGCAAGCGTCACACGTGGTTACACGAAATGTGTCATAATAATATGAAAGGTGGCGGCCGAAGCGCGCGCCGGTTGCGGTGCGCGGTGACGCGGTAACATTCGAATTTTCGATGCGTTCGTTCCCGAATAATGCGTTTGCCGTCAAACAAAGTATCATATTAAATTAATTAAATATTGAAAGTAGGGTTGGGCGGGGCTAGTTGAACCAAGGGGCTTGTTGGGCCACGCCAATATCTTCGAAACCGAAAGACTTAGGAAGAATGCTGAACATGTTCTAGCAAGCTAGAAGTGTGGGGACCGCGCCACCAAGCATTCAGTAGGCACATGGCATCCGTAGCGTGTGTACGGGGATTTTGTGTGATTTTTGCTCCAAAAGTAAAAAAAGACGATCGACTGCTTTTTTGAAAATAGATACCAAGGAAAAAGATACCAAGTCAAGGTAAGTCAATTTGAAATTGGTGTTTACTTAACTATATCTTGTCAATTGTAAAATTTTAATACATTTAGTGGAATATGAGTTATTCGATGAAATTTGTAATAAAACATGGGTGGGGCTAATTGAACCATTGGGTTCAACTTGCCCCATTCAGATTCTTTACTGTAATTTTATACGTAGTGCATTCATTTCACTCATCAACACATCAATAATACCGATTTTTTTAAACTTTGTAGATGCGTACACGGTATACGGACAACAAGAAAAGAGAATGTTTCTCCCAATATCAACAACAATACTGTAGCATCTACATCTAGAAGTGGCGTTTACTTTTCACCTGAAACCGTTAGACAATTTACAAAGGCAGGGCCTAAAAACAGCTGCAAACAGTGAGGAAGAAAATAAGAGTTGCTATTTTAACAGACACTCCTGAAAAGGATTCTCTCTTGAGCAATCTAAGAAGCAAAATACAGGAACAGATAAGGCAAAAAAGTCTTCACATTGTCAGACTCATCATCCGACAATTGTCAAGAATATGCTTGCCTAATTTGTGATGAGATTTATTCAGAGAGCTTCCCAGGAGAAGAGTGGGTTTGTTGTCACGCTGTCTAAAGTGGGCACACCAAAAGTGCACATCTGAAACTATTCCAATATACATTTGCCGATTTTATCGATTAAATAATTTTCGTTCTATTACCTAATCCTGTATTCTTTCATTATTTCAATAAATTTACTTTAATATCTTAATTTGTTTTATTAAACCATGAGTATGAATGATAATACATATATGACACTATATTGTTCAACAAGCCCCGTGGGGTGGTTCAACTAACCCCACCTATGAGGCAAGTTGAACCATTTCTCCTTCTGCGTGAAAATTAAAATATCTTGCATAAGGTCAACGTATTATATCATTTCATGAATAACATTATAAAGCCGGATAATGAAGCTATCTTAATAAATTGAAAAAACAAAAATAACTATAAGACTTTCGACTCTGGGGTCAAATTAGCAAAATCATGTTCAACTAGCCCCGCCCTACCCTACTTAAATAAAATTTATATTGTGACAAAAAATATATAAAAACATTATGTTCAACAATTTTAATTAGTGGTCCACCTAGGTCCTGGATGGGCCCAGGACCTAGGTAGTCATGACCCCCCCTGGGCTGGGGCCCAGGGGGGGGGTCATGACCACCGTGACCCCCCCCCTGGATCCGCCACTGCCCCCACTCGAGTACAAGGTGCAAGTAAATCATGCTTGGATCACATCAACATTAAAAACATTGATTTCGCAGACTCATTTGTTATACACACAACAATTTCAGATCATTATACCACAGCGCTCGGCCTAAGAAATAAACCTTCCTCTCCTCCTAAAAACAAATATATTTCTAAAATAAATTATCACGCACTAATTGAGGAGCTGACAACAGAAAAGTGGCAAAACGTAATAAACCAGACTGACACTGAGCAAGCAATGCAGCAATTTATCACTAAATTACAATACTACATATCTAATCACACTACTAATAAAGTTATACCGAACAAACAATTTAAACTCATGCCATGGATCACCCCTGGCCTAGTCAAATCCATCCACAGACGTAATCAAATGCATAAAAATGCTAAAAGACAACCAGATAATATTCTAGTTCAAGAACAATATAAGAAATATAGAAACATATGTAAAAAACTAATTATTTCCACTAAAGAAAATTTCTACAAAAAACATATATACGAAAACACCATAACTCCAAAACGTTTCTGGGAAATATTTCGTCAAATTACCAAAACAAAAAACAGCAAATCGTCTTTCATACAATCATTTGATATGAAAAACACAAGTACTACTAACCCCAAATTGATGGCTAATTTTGCTAATCAATATTTCACTTCAGTAGGAGCCTCTCTCGCAAATAAAATCCTTGAAAAATGTAAGAAAACTGAATCTGAACTAGCCAACATACCTTCAACTGATCTTAATCTTAAAACAGACGAGATTCAAACAACGATTAATGAAGTCATGAAAATGATAGATGAGCTGAAGCCATCGAATGCTTGTGGGCCAGACAAAATTTCCTCAAATCTGCTGAAAGTATTGAAACCACTTATAGCGAGTCCCATTGCATACATTTGTAATCTTAGTTTCAAGACAGGCACATTCCCAAACCACTTAAAACAATCAGTTGTTATATTGATTCATAAAAATGGAAACAAATCGGATATACATAATTATCGGCCAATATCTCTACTCAACTCATTCTCAAAAATTATCGAGAAAATCGTAAAAAATCGTCTCACCCTCTATCTTGAAAGACATAAAATCTTATCTAATAACCAGTTCGGCTTTCGTCCAGGTCTAGGAACAGAAAATGCTATTGCTAAGCTGGCGGATATTATTTCCAATAATATTGACCGGGGTAATAAATCCATCGCTCTCTTTTTAGATCTTGCCAAAGCTTTTGATACCATCTCGCATAAAATACTTCTAAAAAAACTAAAGGCTATAGGTGTTCAGGGACTGCTATACAAATGGATGGATAGTTACTTAACTAACAGATACCAACAAGTTAAAATTAATGATAATGTTAGCGATCCAGCCCTTGTAGAATTTGGTGTACCCCAAGGGAGTACCTTAGGACCTATTTTGTTCAGTATTTATATCAATGATCTGTGTAACAGCAATTTTTCCAATCATATTATAACATTTGCAGATGATACTGTCCTAATATTTGAAGGAAAAACATGGAATGATGTACACTGCAAAGCAGAAAGTGGATTAAAACAGCTAAAACTTTGGTTAGACTATAATCTGCTGACACTCAATTCGGAAAAAACTAAATTTATACGATTTAGTGCGACAGAAGCGGGCCAACCCGAGGAAGCACATAATATTTTTATACATAAATGCATTGACCCCACTAACTGTAATTGCTATAAATTGGAATACGTAGACAGTATAAAATACCTTGGTGTTATATTAGACAAATATCTTAGATGGGACGGACAAATAGATCTAGTTGCCACAAAGGTTAGAAAGCTTACGTACATGTTTATGACAATCAGAAATATCTTGCGTAAAAAAGAATTGAAACTCATCTATGATGCTATGTGTGGGTCACTTCTAGACTATGCATCCTTAGGTTGGGGTGGGTGTGCAAAAACTGTTTTGGACAAATTAGCAAAAGCTCAAAAATCACTACTAAGGGTAATCCTCAAAAAACCATTTAGATATCATAGCGATGCACTATTTGAAGAATTCCGAGTTCTGGATGTTAGACAACTATACATGAGAAAATTAATTTTAAACACCCATCAAAAACTCCACCTCTACCCATCTATTAACCACTCTCACGACACCCGCCACTCACGGAGAAATCCAATTGTACCACTCACAACTAAAACATCTCTCGCTCAAAGACACTTCTCATTCTTAGGTCCAAAACTATACAACTTCATGCCCGATGCTTGGAAAAAGGAAAACACAGCTATTCTTCATAAATTGACCACTAATTGGTTTCATCAATTAGGTAGAAAGGAGAGTGAACTTTTACTACACAAAAAATGAAATCAAACACAAACCAAAAACAACAACAAAAACTCCAACAAAACAGTAAAAGATACGTTTATGTTATAATCTTTATCATTATATTTATATATGTACTTACCTAATACTTTTAAATTAGAATGCTACCCAAGCAGCAGTTAATCTTATGTTTAATGTAATATTTTATTTTATGGTATTTCTTCTCTTTGTTATTCATATTTATACAAACATGTTAGTAGGCTTAGGCACCAGTTAAAAGTACAAATACCTATTATTTCATTATTATTGTAATACTATACTTATCAAACAACTTATCAAAATGTTAATACTCATACTAATTTGACTGTCCTAAAACGGGAATCCTCCTAGTTGGGCAGTCAAAACATTTCTTAAATAATGTATTTAAATGTATAATAAAAAAAAAAGAAAAAAAGATCTAATTTATGTTGAGTTGAGGCTGAATATGAACACCATCACAGAAGCCCATGAATCTTCTCAATCCGGAGAGCGCCGCCATCAAAGTGGAACCAGGGTCCCAGGATGGGGTTGTTGAAACGCCGTACACGGATATAGATATCTACCTCCCGCATGTAAAGAAGGAATGTTTGCGATATGCGGAGAATACTCCCACAGCCAGTACGTTGCATTTCAAAAGTAATAAAATGTAGAATGTTCATTTCAGATCTGGTGTTTTGAATCTATGTTTGTTTTGGAAAGTTTTGTAACCAATACAAATGCTTGTTTACGACGAGACGTACCCTCTAGTCGTCCATTAAGTACTGTTGTTTTTACCTAATGGTATTTCCCTACGTTTCCTACCGACCAAGAAATTTTATTTATATTAAGAAATAACATGAATTACACGCATCATACATCTATAAAAATATGTATTTATTCATTTACGCCCTTCGGTCTTTTACATTACACAAGTATAAATTATAAACGTTACATAGTGCATTAGATTTTCATTATTTATTATTATTCATTCATCCATTCATTAAAATATTATTAATGCAGGAATTCATTATTCCAGAGACAATATTTAATACTTAAACTCCTTTCAGAAGCTGGTCAAGATAAAACTGTTTTCCGCTAAAACGCCCTTCGCTGCCGCAGATACCAAGAGTCCTTCGTGTTAAAATAAATCAGTTTAGAGTTTCTAATTCTTTCTCAATCTGCCCCTCTTTAGTATTCCCTCAAAGGTTTCTCACACAAATATATTAAAAATATTATTCAAATCTTATTTAAGTTCTTCCTCGGAAAGAGACGACCGTACTTTTGGTTGTGATAGTCGACATATTACTAATGTATTCTTATGCTGCCATTGCAGGCGGTATTATTATGGACACTGTTACCATCAAGACATAAGAGTAATCACAAACATAAAGTAATTCTACATACAAACACAAAATATTTCAAAATGAAAGAAAAAATAAGTATTAGATGTATTACCAGATAGGTAATTTGACAGTATACTGTAACAATATTTGAACCATAATTAATCATTATTCAAAAGAAGAAGCAAAGTAGATAATAAAGACAGATAGGGTGACAGTCAGTTTTTAGCAAATGGGACTTATATAAAATCTTATTATTTAAGAAAGGACAAGGATGAAAAAATATTAAGACAATCACCTGTCAGTACAAAAACCTTAATTAACTTTTTAAATTTAACTAAGGAATTGGTAGACTTAATATGATTTGGAAGAATATATGAAACATAAGTGGTGCCTGATATAAATAATTTCTTTGATCAAAAGAAGTTTTAGTATGTACCGCCACAAAGTTCAATGTACCTAGAGCTAATTCTAGCTGTCCGCATTTGTTGTGTTCTTCAGCAAATTTAATATTGATAAAAAATCGACAAAGTATTTGAGTGATATATACCTAGCTGTTTTATGCAGATAGCATTACATTCCATTACATTCATTAAAGTAGGTTGGATGGATAACAGATTTTTTTTCGAACATCACTTTAAGTTTCAATTTTTGGGTAATTGAGTGATTGCTTATTACATTTGTCCACCTGTAAATAACCATCTTTATTTTTGTAGGAAAGGCTTTGTTATTGCTGAATTTATCACTCTATTACATCGACATTTGCAGGTGAAATATGTTGACTTGTCAATATTATTATGTTAAATGATAAACTAACGTATTTAAGACAGTCAGCTTATGAAATCTAGAGCACCTTACTTAATATTACCATGTATTTAAAACATAAACATTTCTAATATAAAAAGTGTAATGTACAACATTTGTGTGGTCAAATAAAAATATAAATCAAATACTTAGATATATAATTTTGTAGCGGCATTAACTAGAAGATTCGGGAACTTACATTCATGCAGCGCGCATCGCCTTAGAACCTAATAGAGAAACATCGAAGGTACGGCGCATCTACGCTGAATTATTCTCGAACGCATTTGCACCTATATAAAGTGGCCACGTCAACGTACCTGCCTCAGCCAACAGTTACTAGCCCGGTAACAGAATAAACCTATTATATAGTTTAATTTTATCAATAAAAAATTCAAAAAGGCGAACGTTTTTTTATTTAACAGTTTCATAGTTAAAATTTAAAAAATAATTACATTAAGTATCTCTAATAATATTGAGAATAATAATAACAACCACGTAAAGTGAAAAGTTTCACAAAATTAAATAATTTACACAATGAAAAGGTTGTTGTTCCTAATTATATGTACAAGAAATAAAATATTATATTCGGTGAATAAGTACCTATGTAATACAAAACTAAGCACATAACAAAGCTACTAACAGGGAAAAATTGTTTCACCAGTCAAAATGACAATTAGGTGATAATAATAATAATGTTTATTTCAGCTGGACAGAGCGGTGTGTGCAATGCTCTGCCTCCCATATAAGTTTACATTTAAGTTAATACATTAAAAATCAGTATAGAAATAAATAAAAAATGAATAAATTGATGGACACATTAGGACTTTATGGTGGCTTGAGTGAAATTCTCCATCTCTGGTGTAGAGGCGCTCCCTGCCACTGGGCAACGGCCTGGACAAGAGTGTTGTCCGATCTCTGGTAGCGCTGACTCGTCCCGACTATTCTGTGGCGCATCAAAGCAGCAAACCCATGCATCCTTCCTTCGGTGAACATCTGTGAGGCGCTGCATCACCAGGGGAGGACAAATAGGTCTCTGTATGCGTGATTGTACTGTACTCGGAGTGTGTTCATGACGCCTTGTGTGTATGTCGTCCATAGCTCGCTAGTGTAGAAGCTCATACAGTATGTTTGGAAAAGTTGCTTGTTCACCGAAGGACTGCACTTGTTGAATCTTCTGGCAAGCATGTTAGCTCGTAAACTCAGTACTTTTCTTTGGCGTTCTATGTCATTTTTATCATTTAGGTCATTGGTGATGACATGCTTTGAAAAACTATCTGTGTTTGGTTTATTAAATATTACATTAACAACATCTGAGATATGTGTGTAGAATGAGCTAAAAGGTTTGAGTATTGCAAGTTGGGTATTGTACATTAAAGGATATAAAGACGACGTACACGTGAAAACTGGACGAAAACCAACACCTGACTATTTCCCGCCCGGACATGGTGACTAGTGACCTCGGGTGATTTTACATTTCCCTGGACCATCAACCACTCTTGCCTTTACAAGTGCCGTTACATTGAGATCATGAAAAGGCCTTTTCTTTAGTACGAGTACGCTCGTGTATAAATAAGCGTGCCTTCCGTTGGTAAGAATGGTTACGGGTTTTCTTTAGTATGAGCGCGAATATGTGTAATAAGGTTTGACTTATGTAGGAATGAATGGCTACAATAAGAGCAGGAAAACGGTTTTTCTTTAATATAAGCGCGAATATGTGTTATAAGGTTTGACTTCTGTAGAAATGAATGGCTGCAGTCAGAGCAGGAGAATGGTTTTTCTTTAGTGTGAGTGCGAATGTGTAATGTTAAGTTTGCCTTTACTGAACATGAATAGCTACAGTAAGTGCAAGTGAATGGTTTTTCTTTAGTATGAATACGCTCGTGTATAATCAAGTCTGCCTTCCGTGAACATGAATGGTTACAGTAAGAACATGCGAATGGTTTTTCTTTAGTATGAGTACGAATATGTGTAATAAGGTTTGACTTCTGTGGAAATGAAAAGCTACAATAAGAGCAGGAAAACGGTTTTTCTTTAGTGTGAGTGCGAATATGTGTAATAAGGTTTGACTTCTGTGGAAATGTATGGTTACAGTAAGAGCAGGCGAATGGTTTTTCTTTAGTATGAGTACGAATGTGTACAGTTAAGCTTCCCTTTACTGAACACGAATAGTTACAATAAGGGCAGGAGAATGGTTTTTCTTTAGTATGAATACGCTCGTGTGTAGTTAAGTCTGCCTTCTGTGAACACGAATGGCTACAGTAAGAACAGGAAAATGGTTTTTCTTTAGTATGAGTACGAATGTGTTTAGTTAAACGTGACTTTTCTGAACATGAATAGCTACAGTAAGTGCATGAGAATGGTTTTTCTTTAGTGTGAGTACGCTCGTGTATAGTTAAGCGAGCTAACTGAGAACATGAATAGTTGCAGTAAGAGCATGAAAATGGTTTTTCTTCAGTACGAGTGCGCAAAGGAGCAACAAGGTCAGGCTCAGAAGCAAGTTTTGGGTTCAGTTTGGAACAAGGGAAAGATGTTAAATTATTAATTTCCCTTTCGTCGTGTTTTGGTTGAATAGAAATTATGTTCTTTACTCTGAATGCTGCATCTGGAAGAGAAAACAATAATAAAACTTCCATTGTTATTTATATACATGGCATCGGAATGTGTAAAATTAACTACAAATAATAAAAATAATCTGTACAAAAAATATATAAACATTTGTAAATAAATATATTTTGACAAACAAGTCTGTGAACGATCTACAAACGTATACAAACATTTAATAAATTATTTAAATCTCACGTGGAGGGAGGGAAGTGAGCGAAGTGGCTACCAGCAAGAACTCACGACAGAGTTTCAAGTTTCAAAAAAGCCTTCTTCACTATGCTTTATTTTAGCCTGTACCATTTGCTTTTGAGAACTGGACAATGTTAAATATGTTATTCAATGAAAAATAAAAATTAATAAAATGGTTTTACCCGCCGATTGGTGAATAATATCAGAGTGCTCCAAACATTCCCTTTTAACCTCTGAAAGGATGTCAATTTCTGTATTCGAAATTGCAGTTTCTGCTTCTTCTTTAGCCCTTGGTTCCGTTTTTATCATTATTTCCTCTATATTATAACACCCTGTTGTACTTATTTCACCTGATAACAGAAAAACTTTATGAAAAATTGGACACACTGAACGGGATGCTTGTTATGTTGTTTGTCTTTTGTGTACTTGACTATTGCCTAGTTTACACGAGACTCGTACTAGTTATTTATATTAACCTGCTTAGTGACAAGCAATCGTTCACATGTTTATTTGTAGCTTATGATAGAAAATTAAATTAGTAACGATACATCCGTTTGGAATGGACTACCAACATTATTTGGTAAATATACAGAACATAAGGATACGGTTAATAAGCAGTTTAATAGATAGATAACAATGAGAACTAAGAATTTAAGGTTCATAAAATGGAAAATAATGCATTTCGAAAGTAATATAATTTTTTGTTTGATTTTGTAGATCATTATAATAATTATTTATTAGAGTTATAAACAGTCTTCATACATGCGTATATGACAGTGATAAGAGTATTTATGTCATTGAACAAAAAAATAACGACAAAACAAAACATAACAGAAAAATACATAACAACATACCTAATACAAACATTTCTGATAAAGTACTTCTTTAAATGACGAAAAGTGTTTTAATTAGCGTTGCGTGCCGTTGGCGGCATTTATTTTTACTCGGGAGATATTTTCAATTTGTATTAGTATTTCGGATGACTAATTATTGCTTAGAATTATTTTTTAACCTCTGTTCTCAATGTTAATATAGGCGCTTAATTAGTTTGTAAATATCTTAAATCATTAGACCCTACCGAAGACAGTGGGCCTGATAGTATACACCCTATGCCTTTAAAGAATTGTGCTAGTGTTCTATGTTATCCACTAAGTCAAATATTTATAACTTCACTGTCTTCTGGCATTTTCCCACAGGAATGGAAAAGTTCATACATTGTGCCTATATTTAAAAAAAGGAGACAAGCACAATATTGATAAGAGAACAGAGGTGTTATAGTTTCGCATCATGAAATTTAATATTTTTCTGTCCAAAAAATTGAGGTAAATTGGGAATAACCAGTATATTTTTCATTTCCCTGTTTGAGTATTTATGTTGTATTCAGAAATGATTTTTATCAATTTTTAATTAAACATTTTTGGATAAAGTACATTTTATTCATTCAAATCGTAAAATTTATTAGATATTTCGTCTGCCCGAGTTCTACACGGAACTTTTAGAATTATATTAAGATCTCATTTTTGGGCTGTGTTGGTTATTAGTTTGTATCATTTTATTAGAATAATATGTGTGTTCATTAAAACTAGCTGTACCCCATAACGCGTTGCTGTGGCTCAGTCTGTCAGCGAAGATAGTTGCTTTTACTTCCAACAGATAGCGCTGTTATTTTTTAAACTTGTTTTTATTTGTAACAGGTGACACCTATATAGTGATTTAGGCCAACGTGGGAAATGCCCATCTCATACAGGACCCCACCGAGAGACAGCCTGGATTCTCATTTCTTCGCAAAAGCTGGTCCGCCATCAATAGGCTAAGGTGCTCCCGTAGCCGATGTGCCCACAAGAGGCACAGATGGGGTCTTAAAGAGTCGGCGATGTGTGAATGTGGTGCGGTGCAGACCACATGTGGTCAACGAATGCCCCATCCATTTATTCCCCGGCGGGATTGATGAGGTCCACATGGCGACGCCTGAGGCCCTACACTGGCTCACAGACCAAGATGTCCCCCTCTGACCCCCCACCATACGAAAGAAGAAGAAGGTATATAAAAACTAGTATTCGAATGCAACGTTGTGTCAAAATTTCAAAAAATTCGGTTACAAACTTTCGGATTTAAGTTTTTGAACAAATGAACTGAATATCTGTATTTATATAGATTATAGATATTTAAAAAAAAATGTTTTACCAGCCGTTTGGTGAATAATTTCAGAGTGTTCCAAACATTCACTTGTAATATCTGTGCGGATGTCAATTTCTGTATTCAAAATTGTACCTTTTTCTTCTTCCTTAGTCCGTGGTTCTGTTTTTATAAATATTTCCTCTATATTAGAATGATCCGGTGGATTTATTTCACCTGATAACAGAAAAAACTTTATTAAAAAATGGAAACACTAAACAAGATGCCGTTATTTTATTTAGCAATAAAAACAGGTGATGGGTAAATGTTGTAAATTTAACTATTTTCAAAATTAATAATATTGTTTGACAATAAAGGACACTATAAAAGAAAAATAATTGTTTTAAGTGAAGCAAACACAAGTAATTTGCTAATAATCCACAATACTTTCAACATTGTTGACAAGGTCTGTAGCAAATCAATACAACTTCTCTTTGGCCAAAACAATGTCGCAAGTAATATAAACAGAGCTTTATAAAACTATAAAAAATGCCCAGTTGGAAAAAAGCTCACGATGCAAATTATTAGAAAATGAACACAGTTTTCCGACAAAAACTAATCTGGCAATAATTTTTCTTACCAGCTGTCTGATGAACTCTCGCGAAATTTTCCAAACATTCCTTGTTCATGTCCGGGACGTCTACAGCGACATCTATATCCGGCATTTCACCACAGACTTCTTTTCCAATCCCTGGCTCCATCTTAATAGTGATGCTCTCCGGGTTAGGAAGGTCCATGGCACCGCTGTGACAGCGGTAAACTAACAACGAAATACTCTGGAAAGTTACTTTTAAATAAGTAAACGTACAAAGCAGGGCCGTTCAAAACGTTAGCTCAACAACAAAGGGGAAGCTCTATTTGGACTCACACCCCAAAAACATATCAACAATCAACAAAACTATATACTTACAAACTATTTTCTATAGCTTAACTATACATAATGATGCCATGTTGATAACATTCACACGAAACAAATCAGAAAACGTACAGAAAAGACAAAATATAAGGATGGGACCGAGGTTCGAACTCGTACTTCGTCTGGTCAAAAATACATTAAAATAAACCAACAAAACTGAAGCAAATAACCATTATATTAGAAATCTGTACAAATAGGAATTTTAATTTAAAATAAGTACACACCCATATTGCTACTCTATCGTATGGATTGATATGAAAGTTATTATTAAATCCCGATGTGACATCTTCATTTGAAAGTAAATTTGCAGGTACTAGATTGTTTTGACATTTCTAGAAACTTAAGATGAACATAACCAAAAAACTCAAAAGGTTGTACAGGTTAATTGTACAAGTTCATTTCCGTAAGTCTAAAAACGAGGTAATAAGTCAAATACAATTCTATTCACTTACAAGGCGAAGGGCAATGTTTCTAAGTCAACGAATGACAAGCGACATAACCTAATATCGGGAATAATTGAGACGTTCTATGAAAAATGTTAATTCAACTTCTTAGATATAAATGTGATGATTTTGATACTCATTCAAATAAGTAGTACGCACCTAATCGTGCCGATATTATACAGAGAACGAAGCAGCTAGCGGTACAGAGCTTAACACGCTCAACAGACGTCAGATTGATTTTACCATAGACAAAAAACAACTGAAGATAGGCAGAGATAATCAATACTCCAGTCCCGGTGACAAGGAGCCGGTCCCTTTGCTGTCCTTGGATCCACCGAAATTATCTCTAAGGAACTGTTTATTTTTAGAACTTGTTCCTTTGGAATATTTTTTAACACAAATTTAACTAATTTTTTGAAGCGAAAAACCGAAATTCAGATGATTGATTTGATTGGACTTAGAAGTACATATCAATAAAACTGTTAAACCTATTTTCAATAACTACACACATTTGGAAGACAGGCGTAAAATAAACGACTGAACTTTTTTATTCAAAATTCTAAACTCTAAATTCGACTGTTGCGAACTTCTGCAACACATAAACTAACGAATACCTACAATAAAAACACGACAAAATACACTATTCCACTGCAACACACATGAGCGCAATTACTTTGCGAACTCCCCAATACAACGGTTTCACATCATGGAAAACCAATACTTAGGTGATGTCAATATTTAATATTAACTTAGCGAATTTTGTGGATCACGTGAAAGACTTATTTCAACACTATTCCTAAATGGAAGTTGTATTTTTGTAAACCAGTTAAATCGCTGTATTTTTTAATTAATGTTCTTGTTCTTTTTAATTTTGTTTCTTGAATATATATTTTTTTAATTTTATTTTATTTTATTATTCTTTTCTCATGTTTCAAAATTGTCTGTCATCAAAATTGTACCACCTACATGTAAAAGCCCTCTGGGCATTAAATAAATAAAAATAACTGCTTTATCTATCTTTTACGTCGTTGCCAGGATAATATAGCATTCCAAAAAAATCATTCCTTACCTTGGAAGAAACAAAAACTGAAGAAAGACTGCTGATTCCAGAGTTATTCATTTATTATAAACACAAATGTGATTTTTTAAGAAGTGTTAGCTCGTCGTCGTTAAGAATGCATGTTATTTCACTGCGCAGATCACTAATCTCGTGAAAAGACCAATTAAATAATGCAAATTACATCCGTGAGTTCAAAATTTTCGTGTGGTAAATTTTAGCACGTGGTGCGCTGAAAATATAACAATTGTGATTTTATAAGGTGTACCATCAAGAACCAAAAGAAATCAGTATCATCACAAGTAAAGACTTCCCATACAATTTATTATCCTCGTATTCATTGTGATGGAAACACGATTGGTTGATATTGTCTTCTCATTTGCTAAAGTTCATTTTAAATACAGATCGGGCATCAAACAATTTATTTTTAAACGGTTGTTATAATTTTCACTGGAGTTACCGATTCCAGTATTTAAAGCGCAGGATTTTTCACTAATTCTTAATAAAATGATTGAATTAAACCTGAATCCATTAAATACTTTTTTTTTCGATAAATATTTAAAAATAAAATGTTAATTTCGACGGTTCCAGTTACAGCAGAAGGGCCGGTTCCTTGCCACCGGAACCGGAGCGTTGACCATCTCTGCCTATCTTCACTTGTCTTTGTCTATGGTAAAATCCACATGACATCTGTTGATCGCATGAGCGTGTAGAGCTTTGTACCAAGAGCTGCTCTGTTTTCGGTTTTAATATCGCATCGATTAGGTGCTTAATAGCTATTTTAATTACTGTCACAATCAGATGTTGAATTATCGTTTTTCATAGAACGTCTCAATTATTTCCGAAATTAGGTTATGTCGCTTGTCATTCATTGACTTTCCCTTCGCCTGAATTGAATATATTTGAAATTAACTAGTTTTTAAACTCACGGAAATAAACTTGTACTATACAACCTTTGATGTTATGTTCATCTTATGTTTCTAGAAATGTCAAATCAATCAAGTACCTGCTTACTTCATTTTTGTATGTTATATCGAAAATGTATTTTCAAATGAAGAAGTCACATCGGGATATATTAAAACTTTCACTTCAATCCACACGATAAAGTAGCAATTTAAAGAAAAATCTTAATTTTTTCTAATATAATGGTTACTTGCTTCAGTTGTGTTGCTTATTTTAATGCATTTTTGGCAAGACGAAGATACGAGTTCGAACCTCGATCCCATCCTTATATTTTGTCTTTTCTGTTTGTTTTCCGATTTTTTTCGTGTGAATGTTATTAACATGGCATCATTATGTAGAGTTAAGCTATATAAAGTAGTTCGTCAGTTTATAGTTTTGTTGATTGTTGATATGTTTTTGGGGTGTGAGTCCAAATAAAGCTTCCCCCTTCTTGTTGAGCTAACGTTTTGAACGGCCCTGCTTTGTGTTTCTTCCGATCAGATAAAATATACACATATTATATACTACTTATAATACTTTTCTAAATTATAAGTAGCAGAATGAATATATTATAAATAAAGCCTGGTTGGTGACGAAACTGTCACTTATTTAAAATTAACTTTCCAGAGTATTCCCTTATTGGTTGAACGCTCTCACAGTGGTTCCATGGACGTACCTAACCCGGAGAGAATCACCATTAAAATGGAGTCAGGGATTGGGGAAGAAGTCAGAGGTGAAATGCCGGATATAGATGTAGCTTTAGACCTGCCGTACATGAGCAAGAAATGTTTGGAAAATTTCACGAGAGTTCATCAGACAGCTGGTAAGAAAAATTGCTGCGAGATTAGTTTTTGTCGGAAAATGTGTTCATTTTCTAATGATTTGCATCGAGGACACCTATTTCCAGCAGTGTCCTTTTTCATTGTTTTCTAAGGCTCGGTTTTCATTACTTGTGATATTGTTTTGGCCAAAGAGAAGTTGTATGGTTTTTTTATAGACCGTGACAACAATGTTGAAAGCATTGTGGATTACTAGCAAATATCTTGTGTTCGCTTCATTTTAAACGATAATTTGCCATGCGCTTTGTCTTTTATCTTTAATTCATATTATTAATTTAGAAAACCGTTAAAATTTTACTCCTCAAATATAATAGCCTAGCGCCCTAGCGTTCCGGTCTTTACTGCTAAATAAAATAACGGCACAGTTTTTCTGTTTCCAGATGAAATAAGTCCACCGGATCATTCTAATCTTGAGGAAATCTTTATCAAAACAGAACCAGGGACTAAAGAAGAAAAAAGTACAATTTCGAATACAGAAATTGACATCCTTTCAGATGTTAAAGGGGAATGTTTGGAGCACTCTGAAATTATTCACCAACCGGCGGGTAAAACCATTTATTGATTTGTTTTTCTTTATTGATAAACACACTTAACATTATCCAGTACTCTTAAAAGCAAATGGTACAGGCTGAAATAAAGCATAGTCAAGAAGACTTTCTTGAAACTTGAAGCTCTGTACCGCTCGAGAGATGGCAGCCACTTCGCACACTTCCCCCCCGCCACGTGAGATTTAAATAATTTATTAAATGTTTATATGCGCGTGTAGATCGCGTATAGATTCACTGACTTCTTTGTCAAAAATGTGTATTTACAAATTTTAATATATACTTTGGACAGTTATTTTTATTATTTGTAGTGAATTTTACACATTCCGATGCCTATACATAAAAATGGAAGTTTTATTATTGTTTTCTCTTCCAGATGCAGGATTCAGAGTAAATGACATAAATTCTGTTCAACCAAAACGCGACGAAAAGAAAATTAATAATTTAACATATTTCCCTTGTTCAAAACTGAACCTAAAACTTGCTTCTAAGCCTGACCTAATTGCTCCTTTGCGCTCTCATACTGAAGAAAAAACATTTTCATGCTCTTACTGTAACTATTCATGTTCACAGGTAGCTCGCTTAACTATACACGAGCGTACTCACACTAAAGAAAAACCATTCTCATGCTCTTACTGTAGCTATTTATGTTCAGAAAAGTCACGCTTAACTAAACACATTCGTACTCATACTAAAGAAAAACCATTCTCCTGTTCTTACTGTAGCCATTCATGTTCACTGAAGGCAGACTTAACTGCACACGAGCGTACTCATACTAAAGAAAAACCATTCTCCTGCCCTTATTGTAACTATTCATGTTCAGTAAAGGGAGGCTTAACTGTACACATTCGTACTCACACTAAAGAAAAACCGTTTTCCTGCTGTTACTGTACCTATTCATTTCCACAGAAGTCAAACCTTATAACACATATTCGCACTCATACTAAAGAAAAACCATTTGCATGTTCTTACTGTAACCATTCATGTTCACGGAAAGCAGACTTAACTATACACGAGCGTATTCATACTAACGAAAAACCATTCACCTGTCCTTACTGTAGCTATTCATGTACAGTAAAGTCATACTTAACTTTACACATTCGCACTCATACTAAAGAAAAACCATTCTCCTGCTCTGACTGTAACCATTCATTTCTACAGAAGTCAAACCTTATAACACATATTCGTGCTTATACTAAAGAAAAACCATTCCCATGTTCTTACTGTAGCCATTCATTCCTATATAAGTCCAACCTTTCAACACATATTCGCGCTCATACTAAAGAAAAACCATAGCCATTCATATTGACAGAAGGCACACTTATTTATCCAAGAGCGTACTCATACTATAGAAAAAACATTTTAATGCTCTCACTCTAACTATCCATTTTTTTTTTTTTAAATATTTTTATTTATTTTATAAAATACAGTATAATGTTTAAATTTACATAATAAGAACATATTTCAATAAAAATTAACATTTTTACCTTTACAAGAGTCTAAAACTCGTGTGTAAAGGGAAAATAATAAAAACTTAACATACATATGAAATAGAAGAAAAAAAGAATCATAAAAACATATAAAGTGAAGACATTTTAGTTTTTTTATATAATAATTTATAAAATAATATAGTGAGATATGATCGTCATTCTAATTCGTTAAATTATTTATTGTAGTGAAGTTAATTTTATTTTTAAATTTATTAAAGTCCGGTTCTAATCTCATCTCTGTCGTTAATTTATTAAACCATACCACTCCAGTGTACGTGTAATAGTGTTGTGCAAAACTGGTATGCATTAATGGAGTCCATAAGCGACCCATTGTATTTTGCCTATTGCTCTCGACACGAACCATGGCATGGTGTGACTTCTTATACAGATCTTTGTGGATTTGAAGTAGCGTATTTTTCGTATATGTATTTTTTAGTGATGGGACTTGAAAATCTTGGAAAAGTTGGGTAGTCTGATGGTTTTTTTATTAAAATTTTTATTAACAGCCTTTGAGTGATTTCCAGCGGTAAAAGTGATGATTTGTAAGCTCCCCCCCACGCAACGATACCATACTGTATTATTGAATGGGCTAGAGCGTAGTAAATATTTTTAAGAATTTTTAAGTTAAGTATATTTCTTAGACTAATAAATATGTAAATGAGTTTTCTTAATCTATTTATGATATTGTTTATGTGAGTTTTCCACTTAAGTTGACTATCTATTATTACACCTAAATATTTCATTTCATTTTTATTTCCTATGGATAAACAGTCATTATTTTGGCAAGTAGATTTTTTTGATATGCATTTTTTTTAATGTATTTTAATATTTAATGTAATAAAAGGGTTTATTTTGTTTATACTAAAAATTATATAATATGTTTTTTCAATATTTAATTTATTTATTTATTTATTAATTTCAACGCCCTGGTGGGCTTTTACATAACAAGTTTTTTACATAACAAGCTTTTACATAACATAATATACAGAAACATTTTTAAATGGAAAAAGATAAACTATGAAAATAAAAATAAAAGTAAACATAATATGAAAGGTAAGTAGGTGAATAGATAAGTTAAGGTAGAGTTAATTCATTGCAATAAAAGAGAAATAAACTAGTAGGTATGTTAACAATTACAAAATTACATGTGAATAGCTAAATGTGATACATGAGAAAATTTATTTAGGTATGTATTTGTTTGTTCTCGCCTTGACGGCTTTTACATGCAAGGTAAATCATACAGGAGCATTATAACAAGTATATAGCATCATAAGTATAACATAGTAAATAAAATAATAAGCTGAGCATGAAAGACATAAGTAGGCACAACACAGGTAGGTATTAGAATACGTTAAGAAATTGTATATTGTATAAAGGAGTTCAATCAGCAAATACTTATTTGGGCTTAGGCTACAGTACATTCAGCAATTATAATTGTCACAATATTACACCAAACATAATTACAAACATACTCGAAGCATACCGGTTGGCAGTGGTGTAAAACATTTTCTAGCGATTTATAAAATAGTTAAATAAAAAAATAATAGAAAATAGTTACAAAGTATTAAGTTTGTTATTGTTAACAATCAACAGGATTTTTGCTTAATATCTGATTACATATACGCTTTTTAAAGGAAGCGATGTTTTTATTAAAAAATATATCAACAGAGCATGTTTCATTCCCCACACGATGCAATCTCTGAAGACAAGAGTTGAACATAAAATTAGTGCGAGAAGCAACTATATTAAATGGAGCATGAAGTCTAGTGTTGTACTTATTGGGAACTTGATAATTTATCATATTCACTAGTTCAGGGCTGTCCAAATAACCGTTGATAATTTTAAATAATAATAAAGCATCACAGATTTTTCTTCGCTGTGATAATTCAGGTAGTTTAAGCAAGTGCATTAAATAATTATAATTTAAATTTTCTAATGGAATTTGTAATTTATATGCCTTAAAAATTTGTGTTGTATTCTTTCAATTTTGTGTGAGTGTACATTGTATAGAGGCGACCAGAGAGAGGAATTATACTCAAGAATGCTTCTGACAAGCGTAATGTACAATGTTTTGAGTGTATTAGTATACATTAGATCTTTGGACGTTCTTAATACAAATCCGAGACATTTAAGTGCTTTATTCGTGATTGCATCGATGTGGGGGACGAATGTCATCTTGTTATCAAAAACGACACCCAGATCTTTTATTAATGTTACTGTAGAAAGATTCACATTGTTAATATGATAATGAAAGAGTATTGGATTTTTATTTCGAGAAAAACTTATAGAATCACATTTGTTAATGTTTAAAAATAAATCATTTATGTTACACCAGTTATATAATCGATCCAAGTTTTTTTGCAATACAAGACAGTCCATTAAATTTCTTATAATAGTGTAAATTTTCAGGTCATCAGCAAACAATAGGAAATGGATACCTTCAAATATTGTAACAATGTCATTGATAAATAGCAAAAAAAGAATCGGACCTAGATGAGAACCTTGAGGCACCCCACTTGAAGCTTCAATTTCGTGTGAAATATGGTTAGATAGTTTAACGTACAGTTTTCTAGATGTCAAATAGGTCTCAAGCCATTTTAGTAGATTTCCTTTTATCCCATATACTTCTAGTTTGTTTAATAAGATTTTTATAGAAACTTTATCGAACGCTTTGCTGAAATCTGTGTAAACTGCATCCGTTTGCAATTTTGAATTTAGATTATCTGATATATATTTTTCGTATATAATTAAATTTGTAAGTGTAGATCTACCGGATATAAATCCATGTTGGTGAGGGGAAATGATTTTACGAGCCTGCAACATAATGTTTGATAGAAATACGGATTCAAACAATTTAGGTAATGCTGATTGTATGCAAATAGGTCTTATCGCCTTTTATCGCCTTTTTATAGATGGGACTAAGGAAACTGGTCTTCCATTTTTGTGGGAAAAGGCCAGGTGCTAATGATAGATTAAATATATTGGTTAGGTGTCCTTTTAAGTTAGATACACAGTTTTTTAAATATATTACAGGTATGGTGTCCGGGCCAGCGGATTTCTGAGTATCTAATAATGTAATTTTACGCTGAACATCGATTTCATCAATAACAAGGTCGTTTAAATCAATAGAAATATTGGAGTTGAATTGAGGTATTTGGTTATTGGATGAGTTTGCTTTATATACTTCGCCAAAGCATTCGGCAAATAAGTCAGTAATTCCTTGAGGTGTATCAGCAATTTTACCATTGTAGTATATGATAGACGGAATACCAGATTCATTAATGTTTCATGTTCAGTAAAAGCACGCTCAACTTAACACATTCATACTAAAGAAAAACCTTGTTCAGATAATTCATCCTTAATGAGACATAATCTTATTCAAACTAAATAAAAACCGTAATTGTAAAAAGCATTCACTTTGTGGCTCATCATAATTTACAATAAAAAAACATAAATTTGTTTTTGACTACTATTTGTTGACCACTATCATTCAATGGTACACCGCTTAGTAAAAATCCCACTATCAGCTGTTAATTTCGAAATTGAACTGTCAAAAATAAAACAAATTGCTCTAAATAATGGTTACTCGACACACTTAATTGATAAAATCCTGAATAAGAAGCTTAAACTCATTTCGACGAATACATTTTTATTTGGTACACCTGAAACTATTAATAAAATCATAAATCCCTTTCAATGGCGTAAAATCTTATACATATCCAATTTTTCTTCACTTAGTACAAAAAATTTGCCTACCCACATTAAACCCGCGTTCTATACTGATAACAACTTGGGAAAATTACTTAAAAATACTAAAGATAAAGATCACAAATTTAGCCACACAGGCATTTACCAACTATGTTTAAATAACAATAATTTTTCAGAGTTTGCCAATCATCTCATTTCCACCGATCATACTTTTAGTAAAGATACTGGGGTTAAAATTCTTCACCGTAGTAACAAAGGCAAAAAATTAGATAATTTAGAAGCACCTGAAATCAGAAAATCCCTCAATAATAACTCCAGTATAATAAATAACCAAATCAATCTGTCTTATAGTCCTATTCTAGACATATTTCCAGTTAACCGCTCTGTTCTTCCTGGAATTCCTGTAATTACCCCTTACACTTTGTCCACCCCTCCCTCAAACACTTAACATTTTTGTATATATATATGTCAATATTTTGTGTAGTAGATCAGTTTTTAATATTCTCCTGACGAAGGAAGGGTTCTTCCGAAACCGGTAGAGTGAAAATAAAACAAATAGTGGTCAAAAACAAATTTATGTGTTTTTATTGAAAATAAAAACCATTCTCATGCTCTTACTGCAACACATACGTAACCGTACTAAATAAAAACATAATAATCAAATGTTGCTAATTGCTGACGAACAAGGCAGTTTTTTTAAATGAATAAAAAATCACTTTCCCTCGGAAAGAGACTCTGTAGGCCTAAAATTTTTGTGATCATTATTTCAGTTACCCAACACACAGCACAAAGGCATTTCGATGTGTCACACGTTAACCGCCGCCGATAGTCGTAGGTTTGAATGTACGATGCATGAATGTGACTGAGGAAAGGAGTATGTGCCAAGACCGAGTTGTTTGTCAGTCCGTCCTCTGCCTACCGCTGCGGGGAAACGGTTAGTTAGATTTAGCCTAGAAAATTTATGCAAATGTTGAAATACTTAGTTTTAATATAATTCATAACTCCATTGACAGCTCATTCCTCTTGGAATGCCATGGCTTATGCGTGCCCGAAAACTTCAGCCGTAGTCGGCGCCATGACTTGTTCAATATACAACATGGCAGAACAGATGTTCTAGCACAGCATAGCATGACGCGAGACTTTTTTGTATAAATATATGTTCAGATGGAAAAATGATCGTGCAGACAGCAAAAAAAAATCAAAACGAGCGGAAGAAATAATCCGGGTAACGCCGGAGACTTCAACAAATTATTAACAAAAGTTAGTTTCTAATTTTAGATAGGTACCTTTTAATTTATCGCTTGTCTGAACAATCAGTTCCAATTTAGAAAACGAATATTAAACAATTAAAGACGAAAAGTTCTAGATTTCATTGAATCGAAGTTACAGACAGGCAAACGAAATCAGAATTTTGATACTATTGCTATTATTGTCTTTCAGAAGCTTCTATTTTGCTCCAGTGAAAGATAAACAGTAAAAAAATCCTGTAATTTTTACGAAAATATATTTTGAAAATAGTTTAAATAAACAAAACATGCCAAGTCTTCAACAGTTTATTTGACTAAAACACAGAATTATTCTATAAATATCATAAATACATTTTCCAGAACTCCATACTCCCAGCCAGTTAGTATCTAATTCTGGAACTTTTTATTTTGCTGTTGACTGAATTTCGAATATAGGGTATTTTTTTATAAATAGCATTTCACCTTTTTGCATGTGATTTAAAAAAATATATAATTAATATTCAACCAAATATCCTATTCTGTTAATAATACATACATCCGACTCCAATCCCAGGAAACGTTTTCATGAAAATAGAGTAGTGGACGAATTGAACGAACTTTCACAAATTTTCATCGATGACACAAAAGAAATCATTTGGAGACAAGAAAGGATTGACTTATTGTGATAATAAATATGATCCCATCACCAGAATGGTTCCTGCTAATTATTAAATAGGTTAAACGCAACTTAATTCACAATCTACGCGTTTATAGAAGGAGTTAATTCAATCATTTTTATTAAAAAACGCTTTTTGCAAGTTATACCTAACATATTTGAACGAATTATTTCTTTGCCCTTGTATGCTCGCAGTATTAAAATGAATACATAGTTTTGTGCGAGTAAAAACTCAATTCTTTCAAGAGAGGAATGCAAATACAATTGGGAATTAAATCACAGGCTCAATATTTTAAAGTATATCTTGTAAAAAGCGTGTTTTAATAAATATAATTGAATTAACGCGCAGATTATAACGTACGTTTCTTTCAACCTTAAAAGGAAGCCACAAGCCAAAAATGTGTATATTCTTAGTAAACCTTATATTGTAGATAATAGGCATTGAAATCGCTTGACAAACGGAGTCTAGAAACGTTGAATTTCAAGCACAAAACAGGTTTTTATTTATTTTGTAAATAATTTTATAAGAAAGCAAAAAAGTTAATCAAGTGAAACTGTCACAAATAATCTTAGCTATAATATTGTAATTTTTAAAAGTTGTTTCCTTTACGCGATCATACATTTCTATTGAGAAAATGTTTTTTTTAGTAGTTTACATTTGTATTTTTTATTGAATAATTTATTTTTTAATTTGTATTCTACTCAAACGAAACGATAGGAAAACCTTTAATTTATCTAATGCATATTTTTTGGTATTCATAATGTGTTATAAAGATCAATCAAAATAGTGATTTAGCATTAAGCTTCGCCTTAAAGTAACAAGAACTTTTGAAATCAACAATGGAAGAACGTAACATAGGTTCTTGAAAACAAGTTTTATAAAATGTCACACAATCAATTATTTCATGGAAGTTATGTACGTAAATTAGAATCGCTAACAAACGATTTTCCTAGTTTAACACGAATTTTCCAAACCAAAATGATTTTTTTTAGTTTTTTGTATTTCCCATTTTATGATGCGTAATAAAAAAATTAAAAAAATATGATCATCTAATATTGTTGGAAAAGAGTTAATTACACACAGACTCAGTTTTTTGTAACAAATAGAAATAATGATATCCTAATTGAATATCTTCCATTTTCATAGCGATTTATTTTTGGGGTACTATGCCGTGTTGCAACAGTGCCTGAAAATGTTCGAAACGTTGGCTAAAGAAGGAGGTAGTGCAAAACGGTGTAATACCCCAAAAATGACTCACTTTATTCCTTTTGACCGTTTTTATTCGTGAATTCAGCCGAGTTGACGTCACGCCGAGCAACGTAGCTGACAATTTTCTTATCAGCCAGTGGCGGTTTCTATGTCATAATGACGTTGTTGCCAATTGGAACCATTTCAGAATGTGTTGTTTTACAAATCAATTTATGGATGAAAATATTAAAATTACACTTTTTTTAACTTTAAATCTTTCTTACATTTTTAACGATATTCATGATTTTGGAAAATACCTCATTATGTGACGTGCATGTAATTTAAATCTTAACCGTTGAATAAACATAACCTATGTACAATTTAGTGTTACTAGCGAGAGAGTTTCGGTTTCTGCGATCGTCTCCATGATCAGGCGTCGTAGACCAGTTGCAGGCGGCCCTGTTCGGCCTCCAGAACTGCTGGTGATCGGCGCGAAGGGGGCCCGTAGGGGAACTGCGCCAGAGCTGCGTAGGGCAGGTAGGCTGGGAGCACCTGGCGCCCCTGGGAATTGGCCACTGATACTTCCAGCTAAAAATATATACATTCTATAAATAAATTGAGAGTGGCATAAACAAACAATAAAAACGTATACAATCTTCGACGAAAATCATCATTTATTTAGAATGCCCAATTGTCTTACCCTGAGGTCGGGCCCGCTGTCATCGGGCATTGATCTCTTGCGCAAATAGTTGAAACAGCAGGTCTTGAACTGTTTGGTGCCGCACACCTTCCGGCACTCTTCTCCGCACTCGTCACAGCCCAGCGCAGTGGACAGCACCAGACATCCTGAGAAAAACACACAAGCACTACAGACCATGTCCAAAATAATTAAGGCGATGCCATACGTAGTAATGCAAAATCATGTGTTTTTGGTTTGAAAATTTGGTACCCTAGAAATGTTTCAGATGCTTTAATTAAATACTGCGATTAGAATACATCTTGGCCTTTGAAATGATCGAGTATTTTTAAGATAAGTCTTTTTATAAGCCCAGGAAAAAATAATGTACAAGGCTTATGAAAACTGTTTTAAAGTTCAAAATCTCATACTTACCAACCCATTTTCGGTTATGATTTTATTGTATAATGTGGAAAATTAAGTTATTTATAAAATTATCGAAAAAAAATTAAATATTTTTGCATGAACATCAACAAAATAAAATAAAAGGCACTTTTTGGCCATGTTTTTTTCTTGCATAAATCAAACAGGCGGATGGTGTTAAGCGGGAATTTAAACCTTATCGCCATCTAAGTAAGGGTTGTTATTGATAGCGGCTCGATTTAAAATATTACACGACGTATTAGATCGCCTTAAGGTTAAACATAATGAAGGTTATAATATTAAAAAAATACTTTTGGCAAGTTATGCTTTAAAATATACAATATGAATATGAATAAATAGTTTTGTCCGCATACAAACTCAATTCTTTCAAGAGAGGCATACAAATACAATATTTGATTGAATCACCGATACAATATTGTATATCTTTCTTAAAAGAATTGAGTTTGAAGAATTGTCACAAACAAATAATTCATATTTATATTTAAGGCGAAGCTTAATGCTAAATCACTACTTTGATTAACGATTCAATGTACAATATGAATACAAAAAAATATGCTTTAGATAAATTGAAGGTTTTCCTATCTTTTCGCTTCAGTAGAATACAAATAAATTATTCAATAAAAAATATAAATGTAAACTACTATTTAAAAAAATATTTTATCAATAGAAATGTATGAACGCGTAAAGGAAACAACTTTTAAAAAATACAGTATTATAGCTAAGATTATCTGTGACAGTTTCACTGTTTTCAACCTGCATAAAGTGTTTACTCCTAAAATAAATCATTTAGCGCCATCTTTGAAAGTTAATTTACTTATTTTATAAAAATACACTGTTGCAAGTTATGTTTTTAAGCGGAAGCTAGAAGCCAAAATGTGTATATTCTTGGTAAACCTTATATTGTAGGTAATAGGCATTAATATCGCTTGACAAACGGAGTCTAGAATCGTCCGATTTCAAGCACAAAACTGGTTTTTATTTAGTTTGTAAACAATTTTATAAGAAAGCAAAAAAGTTAATCATGTGAAACTGTCACACATAATTTTAGCTATAATACTGTATTTTTTTAAGTTGTTTCCTGTACGCGTTCATACATTTATATTGAAAACATGTTTTTTTTAGTAGATTACATTTATATTTTTTATTGAGTAATTTATTTTTTTATTTGTATTCTACTCAAGCGAAACGATAGGAAAACCTTCAATTTATCTAATGCATATTTTTTGGCATCCATAATGTGTTATAAAGATCAATCAAAATAGTGATTTAGCATTAAGCTCCGCCTTAAGATTATAGATTATTAAAAAGTGTTGCGGATTTGTGTATAATATAACCACAATCCCAGAAGTATATTTTGTGATTTTATTTTTTAACATTCATATTTCGAGTGAAGAATCCAGAACCTGTCAAACTTTGTGGAACCAAATGCGATGGGTGCATCCTTTTTTCCAATTCTCCAATCTGGGCAGATTTAAAACATTGAGGAATACTGTGCATCAAGTTTAGCGGATGCATAAAAAATATATTGTCCCAAATAAGACAATTGCAATTAACATAGTTCTGGGACTGGTCCTTAGGGATTATTACAGCACCACCTCTTAATACCAATTAAGGCGATGCACTACGTCGTGTAATATTTTGAATAGAGCCGCTATCAATAACACCTTACGTAGATGGCGATAAGGCTTAAATTTCCGCTTAACACCATCCGCCTGTTTTGATTTTTTCAAGAAAAAAACATGGCCAAAAAGTGCCTTTTAATTGATTTTGTTGATGTTCAGGCATAAATATTTAAATGTTTTTCGATCATGTTATAAATAACTTAATTTACCACATTATACAATGAAACCATAACCGAAAATGGGTTCGTAAGTAGGAGATTTTGAAGTTTAAAGCAGTTTTCATAGGCATATACATTATTTTTTTCTGGGCTTATAAAAATAATTATCTAAAAAATACTCGATTATTTCAAAGGCCAAGATGTATTCTACTCGCAGAATTAAATTAAAGCATCTGAAACATTTCTAGGCGACCAAATTTTCAAACCAAAAACACATGATTTTAAATTACTACGTAGTGCATCGCCTTAAACAGTATTAAAACTTGTAACTAAACTTACCAATTGTTAAAAATATCATTGTGTGTCCGTACATCTTGATGGAGTTCTGAAAAAATTAAATTAATAATTATTAACTTCGCACAGTTGCTTTGCAAAAGAACTGAAACATGGAGAAAAACGAGTATTCGCTGATTTAATAAACTTCATTTAAAAACGAGATAGCAGGACATTTCCTGATAAAATGTTAGAACTTTCCAAATATATCGATACACCCGCGTTTGCACAGTAAATATATAATGATTTTTTTTAATTATTATTACGTACCCTCTCCCGTTGCTGTGTGTAAGATATCTAAGATACCTCAGTTATTTTCATTAAGGTGTGTAAGATATCTAAGATATCTTAGTTATTTTTATCAAGGTGTTTTCATTAAGGTGTGTAAGATATCTAAGATATCTCAGTTATTTTCATCAAGATGTTGTCATTAAGATGTGTAAGATATCTCAGTTATTGTCATCAAGGTGTTGTCATTAAGGTGTGTAATATATCTCAGTTATTGTCATCAAGGTGTTGTCATTAAGGTGTGTAAGATATCTCAGTTATTGTCATCAAGGTGTTGTCATTAAGGTGTGTAAGATATCTCAGTTATTGTCATCAAGGTGTTGTCATTAAGCTGTGTAAGATATCTCAGTTATTGTCATCAAGGTGTTGTCATTAAGCTGTGTAAGATATCTCAGTTATTGTCATCAAGGTGTTTTTTTTTTTTTTTTTTATTTTTTTTTATTGTACAACAGAACATTCGTTCCAGTTACAGTACAATTTTACAAACAGTATAATTTTACAACATATCAGCATTTGGGTAAGTGACTCTTCAATAATTGTTTTAGGTCGTTTAAAGAACAGTCATTTACATCCAAATTCTTTGCTAGTTCGTTCAACAGCACCATTCCCCTCGTCATGCTATGCTTTGCCAGGACGTCGGTTTTGCCTTTTGGTACTCTAAATAAGTCATGGTATCGACTTCGGCTGTAGTGGTCTGGTACATATAAATCATAGCATCCCAAGAGGAATGGGCTATCAATAAAATTGTTCCAAATTTTGAAAGATATAGTGGCTAGGCTTGCTTTCCGCCTAGTTTCCAGACTCACAGAATTGGTTTCCTCAAGTAAGTCGATATGGTGCATGAACCTGGGATAGGTTCCATGCGTCCGCATATAGACATACCTGAGGAATTTCTTCTGGATTTGCTCTATCATTTCAATGTACTTCTGGTGGTACGGTGCCCAAACATCGCTCGCATACTCCAGCTTGCTTCTCAGTATGCCATCGAACAATGCTAACATAGCATCTTGGTTATTGAACTGCTTGCATGTCCTAATGACGAACCCAAGAAGTTTGTAGCAAGACTGAGTGAGCTGCGATATATGGCCAGAGAATTTCAGTTCGGGATCAAAGACGACACCGAGATCCTTTACGGAATTTACACGTGATAGTGTTTCGCCCTTTATCTTATAATCGTAAAGTATAGTGTTTAAAGAGCGAGTGTAAGACATAGTGACACATTTTTTTTGTATTGAAATCTAATTTGTTTATCAACGACCATTCAGATAGTGCATCCAGATCAGCTTGCATTTTAAGACAGTCTTGTTGGGAGCTTATTTCCATTAGAATTTTAAGGTCATCTGCAAACAGTAGACATTTACTATTCTTAACATAGTTTTGGATGTCATTTATTAGTATTAGAAACAACAGCGGTCCGAGGTTAGACCCTTGAGGAATTCCAGATTTCGCTGAGAATTTTTTTGAATTATGTCCATTTACCGAAACAAATTGTTTTCTGGATTTTAAATATGATGAGAAAAAGTTTAGTGTTGGTAGGTCGAAGCCTAGTTTAAACATTTTCCTCAGTAAGATATCATGGTTAACACGGTCAAATGCTTTGGCAAAGTCGGTGTAAACTACATCTGTTGTCTTGTCTTGTCTCTTGTGTTGTCATTAAGATGTGTAAGATATCTCAGTTATTGTCATCAAGGTGTTGTCATTAAGGTGTGTAAGATATCTAAGATATCTCAGTTATTTTCATTAAGGTGTTTAATGTTTATTTATGTTTTATTCTGAAACATATTTTTTTGTGGAAACATCACTGGTTAATGCAACATGTAATTATTTATATAAAATTGTAAGACTGTTTGTTTCCTCAATACAATAAAATAAAAAATAAAAATCATTTTGTTACTAAAAGTTTAACGTGAAACCTATCAATTCATTCGTTAAGGGCCTGTAGTCCCATTTTTAAGAGGATTACGAATAATTTGATAAGCTTCTTAATAAATTAGCAATATTTTATATCAGTACGTTTTCTCCGTGGATGATTTGGAATTCTAGCGACTAGAAGTATTTTTGAGGTGTTATGCCGTATTGCGCTTCCTCCTCCTTTAACCGATTTTTCGCATGGCATTACAGTGTTCATCATCAGGACAGATGGGCACGGCGTAACACCCCTAAAATCGATCACGATAGCAGTTGATTTGTTTTTAATGACACAGATAATTGTAAAAATATCACAAAACCGATTGCAAATTTATGTAGATGTATCATTTGTACCACTAGTGTCCGGACACCATGTACAGATAAACCCTATTATGATAACATCAAGAAATATTTACAGCTTTTCTAATAAACACGTTTTCAATTTTCTCCTGGTTAAAGCAAGGTTCTTCCGAAACCGGTTGTGTGGGTAAACGTAACGTACGTTATAATCTACGCGTTTATGGATGGCGTTAATTTAATTATTTCATTAAAATACACTCCGTGCAAATAACTCTTTAAAACATTTACGCATTATCAAAAACTCAATTCTTTCAAGTAAGGCAAAACGCAAATAAACAATTCATCTTAGGACGGGTTGTTTCGTAGAATATGAACAATTCTTCATATTTTCAAAGTTAATTTTTAATATTCTGTGAAAGATATTTTCAAGTTCTGTTATTATTTCATTTATGTCAAGCAACTAGCCTATAATAATAAAATAACAGAACTTGAATAGGACTTTCGCAGAACCCGAAAATGAACGTTGAAGTTTGTTGAATTGTTCATATTTACCGAAACAACCTAAAACATAAGTTGCAAAAATTGCATTTGTAGTTTCGTATATATATATTTTTTTACTTCTACTATCATGCAACTTCCGAAGTTAGTGCACTTTACCTCTGGATAACTATATATTATTCAAATACAGGGTGTCCAGCGATTGGTGGACAATATTTCAAAAGTGGATGGGGTTCCACGATTTTTTAATTAATTGGGTGTTGTCTCGCTTCTGTAGCATTGTTACAAACAAAGGATATTTATTTAATTTTTTTGTAATATAATTTCTTAATAGTATTGTTTATTGTTTCTTTAAATTGTATATTTTATTAAGTTGGATTTTTTAACCTCACTGAGACAAGTCTGTGTTGAGGTTAATAATTTAAAAAAATAAGAAAATTAGCACAAATATTGAGAGATCATTATTGTTACATTAACGTTTCTAGGAATTGGGTACCTATTGATCTAATTCCAGCCAATTGATGACAGTACAATGTAATAATAATTGCTATCAGAAATTCATTAATATGATTTGGCTAAGCCGTTATTTTGAGAAAAATCCAAGTTTAAAATTTGTGTTTTTTTAAATTTGATCAGTTTGAGCCTTTTTTTGGAGGCTTGGCGACCACCCAAATGGTTAAAAAAATTATAAAATGGTATATCAAATGCTATTTATTTTTTTTGAAACACAGATTACAATCACGGGATATTATATTTGTAGGATTTGCGAAGCTGAATGTTTTATGTAAAGAATGCATCAGAACAAGAAAAATTGCTGCAAATGAAAAAATAATTACGAAACGAATTTATAGGTAGGTACTTTGTCGCTTTGTCGGAATTCTTGACATATCATATAATAAATATTATACACGGTGTCCGAAAACTGGCGGTACAAGCTGGAAACTTGTCAACCTAAAACTTTTTGTATGAGCTTTCGTTTTTGAGTAAATCGATTCTGAAGTTGGGATTGAAAAATCAATCATAAGGGTGTTGATATCAGCTATTCAATGGATTTTAAATATATACAATGTACAGAAAATAAAAATGTTTTTTTGGGTACTCTATGTGATGAAGATTCGTTAATTTTACGCTCGTACTACGAGTTTCCGTACACCGTGTTTTATAGGTACATTTGAATTGTTTACATTTTATTGTTTACACAATCTACTTTGAAAATGTCACTTAAATTCAAAGCGAATCATTCACAAAGCGACAGATTCACAACTCCGTTTAGGATAGGGAGTTATTATTACAATACCTATTAATTTATATTCAAAAAATTTGAAACGGTCTTGAGATCTCCCATACACGGATACAAGTTTATCCACCGCTTACCGGACACCCTGTATACAAACATGGTGGAATAAAATAGTATTTCAACTGCGAAAATATCAAAAAACGGGTACATTTAGCAGTGGTATTGCGGTGACTTAAAATAAATTTTACTCTACATTTATGGTGTAGGTTCGATGTGTCACCGGTATACGACAGCCTGGACGAGAGTAAAATGAATGAGATCATACCTGAATCCGGCTGTGAGAAGACTGATGGCCTATTGAAGAGAGGAACCTTTTGGTTTGGGCTTATATAGATTTTTTATCAGGCTATCGGGCTCGACAACCTTTTTCTTCTTAAATTTATTCAATCACTTAATTAAAAAAATTCATAACAATAATAATAATATTTGGATGATTTTTATAGCGCCGTTTTAGTGCAAATCACCTCAAGGGCGCTGTACAAATATATTATACATTTCTACAATTATCTATGTTGTTACTAACTATATATGGAGATAATACACAGTATCATACTTACCTGGTAGGTCACTTGAGATTAACACTTAATTAACATTAACTAATTGTTTACTAGTGAAATTTAGATACAGGATTTAGGACATAATTGGATATAACAGGACTTTCTCTCAGGGATGGTATATTTAATTTAAGGGTATGAAAGGACCTGGATTCTGTTGACTTGTTCCTGGACTTGTTATGGATCTTAGTTCCCGAGGGAGTTCATTCCAAGCCTTCGGCTCAGATACTCCGAAAGCGCGATCACCAAACTTAGTATTTGGCTTGCGCTTAGGTTCCATCAGTCTGCCTACAGCTGATGATGTTGCTGATCTAAGAGTTGACTGCCTCAGAGCAGTGTTTTCCGGGACGCATAGTTCAGAGATGTAGGGTGGGGCCATTTCATTGATGGATTTAAACACCATCCAGCACAATATGTACTGGATTCTTTCAGGGCACTTGAGCCAGTGAAGATTACGAAGGTGTTCTGAAACGTGCGAATATTTTGAAACCCCGGTTATGAGCCGTGCTGCATTTAATGTATAAAATTTTCGTGACACTATAATTTATGGTAATAGATTGGATAATTGGTTGAGAGTTTCAAAGTTCTAAGTTCAAAGATAATTTCTACTTCGTCTCTGGGTCAACCCTCTGCTAGCTAAATCCTCCATCATTGCACAAGCAACATTTCCCCCCTATGATTTTAGTAGGAGTATTTGTAATATTGTAAGGTAATGTCATGAAATGTTTGTCTTTCTTAAAAATAATTAAAACAAATCAATAAAGTTCTTTGTTTAAAACCACTGGATTTGATTTATACACGTCGAGCGGTGTCGGTGGATATCAACCTTCATCAGAACAATAAACATTTTTTAAACTAAATTACACTTCATCAGGACAATAAACATTGAATAAACTAAATTACACTTCATCAGTACAATAAACAATGTATAAACTAAATTACACTTCATCAGGACAAAAAACATTACATAAACTAAATTAAACTTCATCAGGACAATAAATATTATATAAACTAAATTACACTTCAGCAGAATAATAAACATTGTTCAAACTAAATTTCACTTCATCAGGACAATAAACATTGTTTACTAAATTACACTTCATCGGGACAATAAACTATGTATAAACTAAATTACACTTCATCAGGACAATAAACAGTGTATAAACTAAATTACACTTCATCAGAACAATAAATATTATATAAACTAAATTACACTTCATCGGGACAATAAAGATTGTTTAAATTAAATAATATTTCATGAGGGCAAAAAGCATTGTATAAACAAAATTTAAAACTAAAACCGACAGTTGATAAGGTTGTTACCTTTCTCTCTATGTTACCCCCACCCTTCCCCTACTCCTCTATCTACCCCACCGAGAAAAATTACTGATATTAAAATTATTTGTAAACCGGTTAAAAGCGGGATTGCAGGCCCTAAACGAATGAATTGATGAGTAGCTTAATAAAGTTTTCGGAACTACGTTCATAAAATTCATAATATTTCCGCATATAGTCATTGTATATTATTATCAAATGCAGGTGCATGAACATGTGTTCTGATATTATAGAATTTTTTTTTCAAAGAAAGGCAACATTCCTGGGTTACGAATAACCTGACAATATTTGAAAATCTCCTACTACCATTACAGTAAGCGTAAAATGTTGCTTGTGTTGTGATGGAGGACTTAGCCAGCCGAGTAATTGAACACACTACGCCTGGGTGAGATCCAAACGCGATGTTAACTCAGCTACCGACCGGTAATTAATAGTTTATCATGAAACGGCCTCCAATCTCGCTTTTAACCGGATTACCAATAATTAGAACAGATTTTGGATAAATTAGCAATACTCGTTTTTCTCCGTGCCTGTCTCTGATGCTCTCTCCAACTCTTGTATACTTTTTTTATTTTTTGGAATAACTTTATTGAGTAAAACCTCAAATTGTAATATTTAATTATTGAAGACAATATTAGCGATTTCTAAACGAAAATCTGAAACAGAAAAATCAGAAAAGGATACGGTCACATCTGGGACTCGAACTCAGGACCCTTGCCTTGCCAGGGCAAAATGAATCTTGCGATCATACATAAAGATAGTTGCCAATAAAAAATTAAGACAATGTTGGTAGTTCTTATTCGAAGTATGATACAGTTAAAAGTGACCGAAGGGGATAGGGTCCCATTAGCTCAGTGGTAGAGCGGTGTCCCGGCAAGGCAAAGGTCCTGGGTTCGAGTCCTAGATGTGACCGTATCCTTTTCTGATTTTTCAGTTTCAGATTTTTGTTTAGAAATCGCTAATATTGTCTTATATGCTTTCTCTTTCTGTTTTGTTTACCTTATAAGTTTTCTCGTTAGTGGAATTTTGTTTATATTTGTACTGTCCTAATGAAGGTTAAGATGAACCAAAGCCGGTTGACGCGGCTTTAAACAAAGAACTTAATTCATTTGTATAATGAATGACAAGCCACAATATGTTTGCTTTCTTTAATAAATTATTAAATGTTGGCACAGAAACCATTGGTTGACGTTGAATTCTTTACACTTGTCAGCAGATATTATGCATTGAATTAGCGTCCCGATCATACCAAGTAGGCCTTATTCATTGGGATTAAAATTACTAGAGTGGCTCCCTGCAAATAATAATAACGCATGTACTGCTCTAATTTTTATACCGCTATTAATGTTGAATACTTCCTAAGGATCTATTATAGGCGTAGATGTAATTCAAATATTTTTTTTTTACTTGATCGTGTCTTCTTTCATCCAATTTTACGTAATTTATAAGCTCCCAATGCCGACTACAGTAAAGATGGCGAGTGACGGATTTGGATTAGGAAGTGTTACGTGATTAAGTCAGTGCCATCGAGCATGTTAAAAAAAATTAAAATAGTGATACAAATATTTTAAATATTTAAGTTTACTTAGGGACAGCACTGACTTGAACATTTAGCGGTCGTACTCCCAGGTCTGTACTCTAGTCGGTCTTGTAAGCGCTCCATTTATAATGTTGTTCATTTCCCACCGGCCGTGCATTGTTTTCTGTTCTTTCGTAGGTATTCCAGTTGTGAAAAAGTTTTTTTTAACTCAAACAAATTTGAGTTCATTTATTCAGATGTCACAAAGGACTAACGCACACCACACACAACAAAAATTAGTATGTTTGGTTATTCAAGTAACTTTGCCAACAATGTATCCTGGAACAACTAGATCGTGCATCCTATTTTTTTCACTTAAATTCCGCATGTTTTGTCCCTATGTATGTATTAGTATTTTTCTTATTCTATTTATGTATATACAATTTCAAAATTTGGAATGGATTGCTTTGTACTACTCCCTCATACATTCTGGAATAAATAAAAATAATTATTATTAAAGAAAGACAAACATTCCCGGGTTACAATTATCCTGACAATATTTTTAAATCTACTATGATAAAATCTAATATGACTTATCCAGCCGAGGAATTGAACACCCAAACGCGATGCCAACTCACCCAATGACCGGTTGAGTGGGTATTTAAAATATCGTTTGCATATATAGTTGTTTCATAAACATTAAATTCAGGGCATTAAATTTATTTTTTTATTTTTTATATTAACTCCACACAGGAGGCCCTGAAGAAAATAATTTCCCTCAGGGCCCATGTCATCTTTGGGGATGCTGTGTGGAGGGTCTTTTTGTGGAGAGGAAGGAGTGAACATGGGTCTTGAAGAGTCCCATGTTGTAGGAGGGAGGAAACACAGAGGCCGGCAGTTCGTTCCACAGCCGAGCTGTTGAACTTAAGAACGAATCGTAGAAGCGACCCGTTCTCATGTGACAAGTGTCAACTGTGTACAAATGTTGGGCGCGCGTTTGGCGTGTATCCCGATTACGCACCGGTGCCGAAGGGATCAATGACGTTAGTTCCTCAGGGCATCTTCCATTGTAATACCGATAGAACAAGGACAGCATACCTACCTGACGCCTGTGCTCTAAAGATTGCAGTCCGCTTGTTAAGATTGGGGAATCTATCAAACGGACCGCCCGTTTTTGCACAGAGTCTAGGGTTTTTTTCAGGTATTTAGGGTCTCCGGACCAGAGATGGCTGCCAAATTCGACAATAGGGCGCACTTGCGATTTGTACAGGGTCAGCAGTTGTGTATAAACATAGGCTGTATGAGTCATTGAATTGAATTGGGTAATCGATAAGATTCGATAACTTAATATATTCGTCTTGCAGTCAAACTAATCGGAGAGACGATTAGTTTTTTTTTATATATAACAGACATGTTTTACCATTTTCGTTTTTAGCACCGAGTAGGCGCACCTTGTGAAACGTTTTTGAATGGTCTTATTCAACATTTTTATATTATTTTCAATTAAAAAGTTTCAAAATTGATTTTATTTGGTCAAAGGTATGAAAATAATGATTTAATGCATAATATTATTGCTTTTGATAAAATTTAAAAATATAAATAAATCGGTGATATTTCAATAGTAAAAATATTATTTTTAAGAAAAATACAATTCTTATTTACATAATATACTTACCAACCACCACGACGTTTCCCGCACAACTAGGCAGAGAGGATCTACCGTCGCGTAACTCTGTTTCATGTTTCTGCCATTAGATATTATATTCTTAGTATGTATTATTGTGACAATTATACTACGCTTTCAGGCTTCAATTCTGTTATAAATAGATTACACACCACTGGTAACTCGTATGCTATGTTAGCTGATGTTTTAATATGTATCTTAAGAAATATAAAACTGAACTGATTAAACATTTTAGCAGTGCATATATTAATTTCTGTTAATAAGTAATCCACTTTTGAGTGAGAAGTTCCCTCAATGTTCTGGGACAATATTTTAAATATTTAGTGATTTCCCTTGGGCGGGAGACCTGTCGTTCTTCGGCCCCTTATGGGCCTATTTACGTGGTCAAAGAATGCCCGCTGCATTCATTCCCCGGCGGGATTGATTAGGTCATTAATCTTTTTTATAGATTTTTTTTTGATACACACAGGTACAAATATAATTATACAAAACATAAGGCAGTAACGAAAAAAATCCCACAAAGGAGAAGCCTGTGCGTGGGCATTATAAGTTATGTATTCAAAACAGTGGTGGCTACATTATCTATGGTTTAAATGAGAAAATAAATATGAATAAAGAATTTAAAAAAAATATATATAGTACAGGGTTTTCCAATAAGAGGTGTTATTTTTATATTCAAACGTAAAAGATCAATGGATTCGTTGCCTGTGTGGCACGTAACGCCATCTTGTTGAAATTAAACGTTGTCCATATCAATACCATCCAATTCCGGTCATAAAAAAATATTAATCATCTCTCGATAGCGCAATCCATTCACCGTAACTGTTGCTCCAGCCTCATTTTCGAAAAAGTAAGGTCCAATGACTCCGCCCGACCATAAACCGCACCAAACAGCCACACTTTGAGGATAAAGAGGCTTTTCAACAATAACTCTTAGGTTATCCGAGCCCCAGATGCGACAATTTTGCTTGTTGACGAAGTCACCGAGGTGGAAATGGGCCTCATCACTCAAGATGATTTGCATTTGATTCACTCAAGTGAATTTTAATAATATCAATGCGTTGTTGAAGCGTGTATCGTTCCATTTTTATTAATGGCGTAGTTTCTACTTGTCAAATGTTAAAAAAAGACAGCTTCAAAAGTAACATCTACCGAAATAGCGGGCTATTCAAAATAACACCTCTTATTGAAAAACCCTGTGCAAATGGTTAGTTTAATATGATTTTACTGGAGTTTTTGCGTATTTAATAAAAAACAGTTTAAAATAAATTAACTTTTTTTTTAATGTCGATGGTAATGGCATATTTTAGGTATCATATTCGTAGTATAAATTATAGAAAAAATTCTCTCACTTCCAGATACTTTTTTAACCAGCTTTTGACATTTATTTCATACGAATTTGGGTTTTGGCACATCTTGATGGAACTTGGCAAGGAATCAAACAATTTTGGGCCAATATAGTTATTGTGTCTTTGGGCTAGCCTAGTTTTGCAGTGAGGCACTGTGTACACGCATATGTTGTGTCTCTGGCTAGAACGATTTGGATTTTTACAGAAATTTTGTATGTATATATATTTTTTGAAGTGAAACTTCTTTAGGCGCGTAATGTATTTTCTGGGACGGAGTAAAACCGAGTCACGATCGACACGAAAATGCGGGTACCCCCACCACCGCTCACCGTTCACTGTCCCTCTCTCACCATATGCGCTTGTTGAGGTGGGGGAGCCGCTCACGAACGTTCTCTCCCGACACGGGACAACAATCGATGCAGTTTTTTCACGATTCATTAAGGATTTAAGTGCTCATGTATATATCTCGCACTTTAGTTACCATAACCCAATTATCACGACATTAGGAAATGATATTCATGAAATTGACAATGAAAATGGCACATTATTGGTAAATTGTCATTGTAATTTCTTTGTAATTTTTAATTTTAATATTGTTATTTATGTAATATTGTATACTTGTGAATAAATTGAAAATTTTTGGAACTATACATTAATCGAACGTCATTCATCTATAAGAAAATATTAGAAAAAGCAAATCCATGCTTCGTCGTTGAATTATTTAACCTCTAATTTTCAAACTAATTTAAGAGAGAAAATAGAGATGATGAAATGAAAATAGAGAGAGAGGAATACTAGAAGTTTCACTTCTGTCTTGCGTAGGCTTGACACACCCACTTTTTTTTTTATTTGGTACAATATTTTTTACATTTCAAAGTTTTCCAGTAATGTTGGCCTCACTGGGTGGCTTGCCCGTGCTGAGGCCTTCATTTTATGATATGAAAAAATAATCTACATAATACATTTAAAGAGAAAATAATACATTTAAAATATAATCTTGTGTGTTTGTGAGTGATGTGTGTTTATATTGGTTTTGTGTGAAACGTGTAGGTTTTATTTTTTTTTTATGCTATGACATTTTGGTAATATTGTCTTTTTTGTTCTTTAATCCATTTTGTAATTTTGTGTGTGAATTTATTTTTATTTTCCTCAATTTTAATTTCAAGTTTTACACTGTTGAATGCTTTTATAGCATGGTATTGGTAGTGTCTTTGTCCAAAGCTTGAATTTAATGTCGGAGTTTTTATGTTTTCTTTGTACGCTTGTCTAACTGGTCTGTTAGTGTTATTTTGAGTATGTTGAAATTTATTTTTTTCGTCAATAATGTAGTTTAGTAGTGTTTTAACGTATAATTGGCGTATATCTAGTACGTCACAGCTGTTGAATATTTGGTCTGTATCAGTCAGTCTATGTTTTTTTAGTATTACCTTTAAGACCGTTTTCTGTGCGGTTTCTATGTAATCAATAGCTGAGTTTCTTGCTCCGCCCTAAATAAATAAATTAAAGACATTTGTATATAAATTTAAGATTCAATTGATCGCGTCATATGTACCTCAGGCGTCCCCGACTTCTACCATTAGCATCATATATTCGTTCATTCGCTCTTCATGCCCAAACTATCTAAGTGTCTCTTTTTTAATCTTACTCATTACGCCTACATCAGCCTTGCACTCTTTGCGGATCTCCACATTTCCTACACAATCATACATGGTTTTACCACACATACACCTCAGGGATCTGATTTCTACAGCGTTTAGTCTTGCAGTGTATAAAATTCCACATCCCCGCTATCATCGTAGAAGATAATATAATAATATAACAATTTTTTTTTATGAAAAACTAATGTTTATAAGACAAGGTTTTTTATGCATAGCATTAGTCGCCTGAAATATCAATACAAAGTGAAAATATCTCCCGAGTAAAAATAAATGCTGCCAACGGGAATTGAACCCGTGCCTTCTGATGTCCGGTTAGGTGCTCTTAAACCACTGAGCTATGTCGGCTTATTTCCAACCCACCAAATAATTCAATATGTAATAGTACCTACCTCAATCAACAATTACCGCTTATTATATTTTTTTCCACCTGTAAACAACCATCTTTATTTTTGTAGGAAATGCTTTGATAGTGCTAAATTTCTCACTAGACGGCGTCGAGACAAATGGCGTTGACTTTTCATATATTACTAATTTTTTAATGATAAACTCATGTTTATAAGACAAGGTTTTTTATGGATGGCATAAAGGATAACAAATAATTAGTCGCCTGAAATATCAATAATATAAACAAATATATAAAAGAATTATTTTTATAATAGAAACATTACTGTGAATACACTTAATAAAACATGTATTATTACCTAATACATTAAGTATCTACATCATAAAGTTTTTTTATTAATTGATTTACAGTTTTCCCGCCAATTCCCCTCCGCCATGACAGTTTTACGGCCCCGCCCTGTGATCCCGCGTCCAAGATGGCTGCCATAAATCAGCTGATCGGTGACATTATCCGTATTTGATAATGATAACGGAATATATACGACGGTTAAATGCAGCAATACTTCACCTTAAATAAAGAACTTTGAATGTTATTATAGTGTGTAAATTACGGTAAATCCACTGTACGTTAAATCCATAGATGTGTGGTATTTATCTGTTTCAACCAAAACTTACATCTCAGAATTAAGAACCACTGGAGCGATTTTTGGCATTATGTGCCAAGTTTGCAAAAACGTTTTGAGAGATCACTTAAGGCGATGCACTACGTCGTGTAATATTTTAAATTGAGCCGCTATCAATAACAACCCTTACGTACATAAAAAAATGTTTAAATTTCCACATGATTTTGCACTACGTAGTAATGCAAAATCATGTTTTTTTGGTTTGAAAAATTTGGTCGCCTAGAAATGTTTCAGATGCTCTAATTAAATACTGCGAGTAGAATACAAATAAAAAAATAAATAACTCAATAAAAAATATAAATGTAAACTACTAAAAAAAAAGTGGGTGTGTCAAGCCTACGCAAGACAGAAGTGAAACTTCTAGTATTCCTCTCTCTCTATTTTCATTTCATCATCTCTATTTTCTCTCTTAAATTAGTTTGAAAATTAGAGGTTAAATAATTCAACGACGAAGCATGGATTTGCTTTTTCTAATATTTTCTTATAGATGAATGACGTTCGATTAATGTATAGTTCCAAAAATTTTCAATTTATTCACAAGTATACAATATTACATAAATAACAATATTAAAATTAAAAATTACAAAGAAATTACAATGACAATTTACCAATAATGTGCCATTTTCATTGTCAATTTCATGAATATCATTTCCTAATGTCGTGATAATTGGGTTATGGTAACTAAAGTGCGAGATATATACATGAGCACTTAAATCCTTAATGAATCGTGAAAAAACTGCATCGATTGTTGTCCCGTGTCGGGAGAGAACGTTCGTGAGCGGCTCCCCCACCTCAACAAGCGCATATGGTGAGAGAGGGACAGTGAACGGTGAGCGGTGGTGGGGGTACCCGCATTTTCGTGTCGATCGTGACTCGGTTTTACTCCGTCCCAGAAAATACATTACGCGCCTAAAGAAGTTTCACTTCAAAAATTTTTTTTCAATAGAAATGTATGAACGCGTAAAGGAAACAACTTTTAAAAAACACAGTATTTTAGCTAAGATTATCTGTGACAGTTTCACTTGATTAACTTTTTTGCGTTCTTAAAAAATTATTTACAAAATAAATAAAAACCAGTTTTGTGCTTGAAATCGAACGTTTCTAGACTCCGTTTGTCAAGCGATAATGCATATTACCTACAATATAAGGTATTCCAAGAATATACAAGGGAACCGCATATTGTCAACAACCATTTCTGTTCCTACTTTACCTTACCAAATAAGTACATTTATTTTTATTTCTTATTTTTTCTAAGTTTAATAACTATTATCTATATTTTTTTAATGTTTGTAATTAATTTTCTTGTAATTCTATTGTATTAATTTATTTATTTATGTTTTGTAATTATCTTTTTTAAAGTTACTGTTTGGCACTGATATTATTATTATATCATCGATCGAAGATAATTTCGATTCTGTTTTTGTATAGATTAGTCAACAACTTGTTATTTAAATTTATCATCTAGGTTTATAAGTTTTTTAAATTATTTCGTACCTCAATGGGCAGTTTCGTTAAGACAATATCTATAGCGTCGAAATATCTATATTTGTAAATTATTTTAATGTTTTTATATTTAATAAAAATAAAATAATGAATAACGTTTCGAAATATCAATTCATAGATAGTATCTCCAGTGTTGCTAGCGTGTGTCGATTTATGATTAATTGCGTTATCAATATCGGTTTGGCTATCAGCAGCGCGACCATGCTCGCAAATCTGTATAAAATCATCATAGCCTATCGATCCGATATTGAAAAGTTATCGATTACACTGTACTGGACCCCAGACAAATAGACCAATAATTTATTTTACTATAATAAATTAAGGATTATTTATTGGTTACCCCTGCCATAGGTTACCCCAAGTTGTTCGCTACGTTTGGTGACTTAGCAGTGGAGCTAGCAGGGTGCCTGGATTCAAAGGGTGAGGATTTTTTAGGTCCTGGCGGCATGTGGAAGGCTGTATCGGGAGAGGCTGAGAGACCCTTTGACCTATCCGGCTGATCTCTCACAACTAATCGCACCGCAGTGGAAAGGATGGATTCATACGTCCGTCACTCCTGGAAACATTGACCCTCTGATTCTTACCTACCCCTCATACTTTTTTCCTTCCCAGAACTTCGTCTCCTTCCTTTAACTAAAAAGACCCTCCACCCAGCATCCCAAAATATGACACAGACTCCGGACCTTCTGAGTGGTAGCAGTTGCAACTATTACGCGGTATTTACAATTAAAAAATGTATGTTTCTCATTTTTTTTTAATATGTCGTCAATGTTGACACAGTGAAATGATAAAACATTGTGCCGATATCGCTTGCTTTTATGAGATGATAAGGTTTGAAAATGCATGAAAAATAGTCTAATAAATCATACTTATTCCCATAGACATATGAATATTAGTAGACCTGCCCTAAGTGATTAAAAGCGTATTATCCCCACTCCCCATACCGGTTCCATTGGAGCCGGCTGTGCTCGCATATGGCCTCAAGTGAAATTTGAAAACGTGACGTCATCATTCTTGTGCGAACTATGGTCGAGGCATCATCGGTTCATTTTACGAAATAACACGGCAAAATGTTGACTTGTGCTATGAAAACTTGTAAAAATAGATGTGAAAAAGAGAATAAACCCAATTGTCGTATTACATTCCATATATAAGCATTATTTTACTTTATTTTAAGCATATTCACATTGTATAATATGGATCAGTTGTAGAAACATGTCTGAACGCGAAACACAAAGCTGGTTGGTTGCTGGGAAGTAAATTATGAACATTTATAAAATTGTCTTAACTAAATACTTAAACGAAATATTCGACTCTGAAAATAGAACCGAATTTGTTCATAACGTGGCGAGTAATTTGCGCTCCCATGCAAAAATGTCTATTCATTCAAAAGCAGATTTTACTTTTAAGAAGTAAATGGTGATATTATAATGCGAGATGCCTATTTACTGTCAGATTGATTTATTGACGAATCACAGTCAGCCTTACCCCCTTCGTTCTTCAACAGTTGATTTTACCCCTCGCCATTATCTTCTCGTCTATTAATTCCTATGTCTGTGCTTATTCCCATTTACTTCTGTACCAGATATTTCCAAACTGTGGGTTAAAAAGAAATATAATATTCAAAAAGAATTCATTGTTATAAATTCACAAAGATCATTTCAATCCTACAATAACATTTCCAAAAATAAGTAACCGATCAAGATCACGTGGCAACTTAGAAATCCCTAAATTTAAAATGAACGCTTCTCAACACCATTATACTTATCAAAGTATAAAAATTTTTAATGCACTCCCATATAAAATCAAATCTGAAAAAAATTATAAAGCCTTCAAATTACATATAAAACAACTTCTTGATCAACCAAATAATAATTTAATTTTTACGTATCTTTTGATTGCAGGTACATATTAGTAGTAATTGATCAAATTCAAATGTTAATAGTACATACTTAAAATATACTTAAATATTTAATTTAATTTAATGATCATTAATTAAAAATATTTTTTTTTCTTCTTTTACCATATCCTCTTGAAATATTATATCAGCATTCGAGCCACCAACAGATTATTGTAGCAATTTATTATGTACCTTCGCTTGCAATATTATCAGCTTTGTTTTCTCCAAATGAATAAAATAACTCCATGTACTCATACCACCTACTACCTACTTATTAATCGAAATGTAATAATATTATTTTTATTCTTAAATTAATGTTAAATGTAAATAAATATATTATTGAATGTATTTACATTTACTGTGTATCTAATTTAGTAACAGCTATTTTAGTCTATTTTCATTATCTATACTTTTGCTATCATGCTTTATACATTTTGTTTATTTCTTACTTTATAAATAAATAAAAATTCTTTCTTTTCTTTACCCAATATAATATATTGAAATGGCACTACTCCCCAAATCAAAACACGAGAAACGTTTTTCTCTATTGAATTGGGTAGTTACATACTTATGTTTTTATATAAAAGAAATATATTTTTATTAATAATTTTATTAATAAACAAATTTAATGCCATAGTTTTATATTCGTTAGCAGGTCACAATAGAGTGGAGATAAATGGCAGCTAGAAATTCAACTGGAAGAGGAAAGATGAAATTAGTTTTAATGCTATGTAAATGGGATCCCTGAGGGTTACATGTGGTAAAATTCAGTTTCACAGTGTTACTGATATATTTTTTTAACGCACAAAAGTCCCAACTTCTCCAGACTGTCCAGAGCCAGTGGGACTATGCAATCCCCAATTATGGTATGTTGTGAGGCTGAAGGGGATTGGAAGGAGGTCAGGAGGAAGAAGATGGGGAAGTACCCGGCTATTCAGGTCTGGTCACCAAACATGGTTAAAGCCATTTCAAGCAACTTTTCTATTCTCAATGGTGGTCTTATACCAAGGCGATACTTAAATACCACTCTGGAAGGTGCCGCAAATATACTACAATATTTTGATTTGATTAATTGCGTATTTTAATGCGCGACCTCCGGATTTATAGTCAAGGCTCTTAACCACTTTTTTTTTTTTTTTTTTAAACCAATTTGTTACGTTTGGTGACTTAGCAGGGATTCCCGGGTTCATGGGGTGAGGATTGTCTAGGTCGTGGCGGAAGATGTGTCTGCCCCATACTTATTAGAGATTAGAGATTCCTACCTACCCATCGTACCATTTTCTTTCCCAGATCATCCTTTCCTTCCTTTCCTTTAAAGAATTCCTCCACACAGCGTCCCCAAAGATGACGCATGCCTAAGGGATTTTTTTTTCTCACGGCCTCCTGCGTAGAGCTTAAGTGAAAAAAATTATCGAACAAGTCATGGTTTTTTTACAGGTCGCTAAAAATATACACTTTTGGGTCAGATTCAATTTTTTAACATCGATCGCATGAGGGAAATCCCTAATTCGGAACGTCATGAAATTAATGTAACTTTAATTAGGTACTGCAAAAAGACGTTTTTTTATTAGAGTTGTGAGAGAATTTTTCTTCCTCATCTCATGCATCTGAAAAACAATTTATTTTTTAATTACCAAGTTATTTATACCTACTATTATTTCATAAAATTGAGTTTTACTAATTAAACTAGATAACACAAGAAAAAGGGATGTTTGGCCTACCCAGATACTGCAGTGCTTCCAACGTGCTCAGGAAAGGAACGAGTTCCTGGTTTTGCAGCCCTCATAAGAACCCGAGTGGCATTAAAAACATATTTTGTTCTGTTTTCTTGCAGATAAGTCAATAGATGTCGCACATTAAAATTAAAATAAGATATGTTTATCTAAGGTACTGTCTATATTGCATTTAGTTCGGGTTGAAAGATATAGGGTTTTCCAATAAGAGGTGTTATGTGTATTTAATTCCGGCCATAAAATGATTTTTTATGGCCGGAATTGGATGGTATTGATCTGGACAACGTTTACTTTCAACAAGACGGCGCTACGTGCCACACAAGCAACGAAACGGTTGATCTTTTACGGGAAAAGTTTCCGGACCGTGTTATCTCTCGAAGAGGTGATCACAATTGGCCACCGACATCTTGTGATTTAACACCTTGCGACTTCTTCCTTTGGGGCCACGTGAAAGAGAAGGTCTACGCCAACAGCCCAGCGTCGATTCAAGACCTCAAAGATGGAATTCGTGAGGCTATCGAGAACATAAGGCAGCCACTTTACGATTTTGTTATGGAAAATTTCATGAAAATGATATGGTCCCGTAGGCGTGGTCGTGGTGGTCATTTGACTGATGTTATTATTATGAAAACCATATAGTTGCCAATAGGTGTCATTAACAAGCGACCGACAAGATACCCCTCCACTCGACTCCTCGTAGAGTATAAGGTCTTAAACATACGACAACTCCACCTATAATTTCCGCTAATATATTTCCTGTTCAAATATAAAAACAAAACTCTCTTACAACACAACTACACCACCAGAACAATAACCAACGGTCACTACAAAGTACCTTCACTGCATACCACGTCAGCTCAAAGACAATTTTTCTTCCTAGCTCCTAAAATCTTTAACCTTATCCCTGAAAACCTAAAAACCGTGAGTCAACCCCATTCCTTTAAAAAACAAATTACGAAATGGATCCTTACACACGGAATACATTACAACTACAATACCCATTCATTCTACACTCTATCAATTTAATCACCTTTCAGACAAAACATAATAAATCCTTATTCCCTAACTTAGCGGTATAGTATGTACATAATTAATTAGTGTGATCTACAACACGGGCATGTGCCTAGTGTGGTGGCCAAAAATTTACCCGTTTACTGTAATGTATAAACTTTACTGAATAAAGAACATAAAAAAAAAAAAAAAAAAATTTACTAATAATTTCTCAAATTTTTCATCTTCTTATAATTCTCTAACTTCTCCATTCTCTTCTTGCAACCCAAACTAGCTATACATTATTTTTCTTATTTCTCCTTTTTATATTATAGTGATGTATAGATTTTATGTCCGCAAACTGTAAAATTCACCCGCCATAACACAGGGTCATCCCTAGCATACAGGGTGAAATATCACAAAAACCACATGTGCTCTCTAAATCATGTATCAATAAAATAAATAAATAAATAAAAATGTGCGGTGAGAAAAATGAAGACAATGTTGGTAGTTCTTATTCGAAGTACGATACAGTTAAATATGACCGAAGGAGATAGGGTCCCATTAGCTCAGTTGGTAGAGCATCGCCCCGGCAAGACGAGGGTCCTGGGTTTGAGTCCTAGATGTGACCGTATCTTTTTCTGCTTCAGATTTTCGTTTAGGAATCGCTTATATTGTCTTCAATAATTAAAACATATCGTTCTGTTATTTGATATGTCGGTAAGCAGAGATGTGCTTTATTTCAAATAAATCCATTTCAAATGGAAATGCAAAATGGGTATTTTCCATTTTGCATTTTAAATGCTTTTCTAAAAACCATTTTGCATTTTGCATTTTAAATGCTTTTCTCAATGCATTTTCCATTTTAAATGCTTTTGGGCAACATTCTTCCTACTTTCTCCACTCATCTTTTTTTCATAAGCCCCAAATATCAGTCGGTCCTCAACCTCGCTATGAGAGATAATTTATATTTGTCAAGTTGCTCCCTGGTAGGAGCCCTGGCAATTGAGTGATACCATTACAAAAAATACTGAACATGGGGCCACGACGATGTAATATTAAATGTTAGATAGCAGTTCCTATTTTTTTTTTAATTTAATTAAAATCAAATTTAATAATATAATTATTAAGTTCTGCAAGTATTTTTTTTTAGTAAAAACCAAAAAATACTTGCAGAACTTAATAATTATATTATTAAATTTGATTTTAATTAAATTTAAAAAAAATAAATGGAGTTCTACGAATTAAACACAAAAACAATATATTATAAAATAAAACACAAACACTTTGTATTTAACCACGAATTTATTATTTCATATATCGACCGGTTTCACTTCGACCAAGCTTCATCAGGATATAATAATAACTCGAATATAGTTATTATTATATCCTGATGAAGCTTGGTCGAAGTGAAACCGGTCGATATATGAAATAATAAATTCGTGGTTAAATACAAAGTGTTTGTGTTTTATTTTATAATATAATGTCTAACCACAAAGTAATTGCTTCCTATGAAAAAAAAAAAAAAAAACAATAAATAGCAGTTTCTATGTTTTTACGTTGGCAACATTAGTCCCGAGCAAATTTTTTGTGGTTTCATAATCTGTAGTCGTGGTGTTTTTGGATTTACCATCATGTAATTAATATGTTTGTTCTACATTGATGTCCATTATTAAATGACAAAATTCTTTAATTATTTTAATTGTTCGACCTGAGAAACCATTTTGCATTTTCAATGCATTTTGAAAATAGGTATTTTGCATTTTGCATTTGAAATGCTTTTCTAAAAACCATTTTGCATTTTGCATTTTCAAATGGAAAAGTTTTGACCGATTTCCATTTTACATTTCAAATGGTTTTGGGTACCCATTTTGCACATCTCTGTCGGTAAGTTAGTTGGAACTAAGTCATTCGTGGAAAAAAAATTCCACTATTTAAACGAGGCGTGTTTTGTTAAATATTTTTAAAATTTTCACTTAATTATTATCGTTTTTTTTAATATTAAAGCAAACCATGATTAACCCTTTCAAACCATCTTTGACCGCTTTCTACGGGGCCTTAAATAATATGGATAATGTAAATAACAATTCTGGAAATGTCCTCAATATGGAATACCGTCAGAGTTCAGATTCCAGCACCGAAGCACACTGGAGGAAGTTATTGACCCCATCAATCTCAAATGTTAAACATCATATTTTTGTTTACATATTTGTTACTTTCCTACTCGTCGTCGAAGGAGATTTTAGAGAATAAGTTCTTTATATTAAATCAGGGATTTATTCAATACTTCACGTAATACAAGAGTGACTTCGATGGTCGACCTAACTAGGAGCTGGCTAAATGAGATCTGCAAACACCAAGTTTGTCTGGAAGCAGCCTAACTGGCCCTGGCGACTACTGACTACTAGCTGCCATCTTGCGGACTTCCAAACAAGCTCTTATCACTGCCCTCTATGAGTGCATCTGTAAAGCTCTTAGCTAACTCACTTTCCAACAATAATATATAACTTTTTATCAATAATTATTCATAAAAACATTGTCTTTTGAACACTAGTTTATCATTACAATGAAAAAATACATTATTATAATTTTTCTTAAAAAATAAATTAAAACATCAATCGATATCAATCTCAATTTATTAATTCAAGTTAATTTATTTTATTTCACATTACATACAATTAAATTTTGAACAGACTATTAAAAAAAAATTCAATGTTTAAAACAATTAGGTTTTTAATTTTTTTGGTTAAAACTATATCTTTTAAGTTTATCGACATCAATGTAAGATAATAAAAAACATCAATGTAATATAGATACATATATCATTGAAGAATGATATAATACGAATAAATCTAAACAAAACATGAAACAGAACAAGACAAATGAAAATAAAAAAGTATCTCTCAACTGGTATAAAATTAAACAAAACAATATACAATATCAATATCATCAATATATTATATAATGTAAATAAAGAAAAAAATTAAGGCTCTGAATTTTAAAATGTTTTAAATGGTTACAATTTAAGATGGTTAAAAAGTAGGAGGATGTAACGTTGAAAAACCAAAATGGTCCATGAACGTGTTTATAGAAGGTGTTCAGAAATAAGCGATAGTTACAGTGTATTTTAATATAAGTTTTTTTTTTTGCTTTCTTGTGAACGAGATAATTTCATGAGAAAGTGTCATATGTGATATTTTGGGATGCTGAGATGAGTTACTTTTAAGTAGTAAAAAATGTAACCCACGTCTTAGGCGAAAGGACACATGGAAGCTGGCAAGTCATCCGGCCGCTTAGCAAAAGATCGAGTCGTAAAAACGGCCAGTTCTGATGCGATTTTTTTTTCAATTTTGTGAGTTTTTTTAACTAAAATTTTACGTTGTTATTAAAACTGTTGAATAATGTTCGGAAAAATGTATATTTAAGTTAATTTCTTACGTCGAAAACATTCCTTGTCTATTTAATCCACAATTTATGCAGTAATAACTTACCAACTTAAAAACATAAATATCTTCATTTTATTACGAAAACTCTAGAAAATGTTACATAGAAAAGATGTATTTAGTGAAGTATAATATTTTTTTATTGATTTTAAGTTTGTGAACAAATTATTCAACGAGCTGTGTCCACTCTTCTCAAATGACTAGCCATTTGGTATGAGGTCAGAAACTATGAATGAAAACTTTAAAACAATTATAAAAACACACATTTTAAGAAAAATCCATCAATAATTAAAATTATAAATCGCATTGGAGGTGATTTTTTATCAGTAAATATCCCCATACTGGAAATTTTAATAATTTATATACATGTGTTGCAGAGTTCAGTTAAAAAAAGTGCAAATCTCTTTCTAGTGTCCAATGATTAAGGCGATGCCATACGTAGTAATGCAAAATCATGTGTTTTTGGTTTGAAAATTTGGTCGCCTAGAAATGTTTCAGATGCTTTAATTAAATACTGCGAGTAGAATACATCTTGGCCTTTGAAATAATCGAGTATTTTTTATGTAAGTCTTTTTATAAGCCCAGAAAAAAATAATGTATAGGCCTATGAAAACTGCTTTAAAGTTCAAAATCTCCTACTTACGAACCCATTTTCGGTTATGATTTTATTGTATAATGTAGCAAATTAAGTTATTTATAAAATGATCGGAGAAAAATTAAATATTTATGCCTGAAAATCCACAAAATAAAATAAAAGGCACTTTTTGGCCATGTTTTTTTCTTGCATTAATCAAAACAGGCGGATGGTGTTAAGCGGGAATTTAAACCTTATCGCCATCTTCGTAAGGGTTGTTATTGATAGCGGCTCAATTTAAAATATTATACGACGTAGTGCATCGCCTTAACATAACCGTCTTACGATAGCTTTGCCAAATTGAGTAAAAGTTGTCAGTTGTTAAGGGATATCGAATAAGTGAAAATGTTGCATAAAATACAGAGATTTGACATATTTCCTTTGTTATATTATCTATCTATAACATAATTGCCATCATGTTGTTTTGTACCATCAATTTAGTCCAGGTTTATTACATAATATGGCAATGAAATAGAAATTTAATTGACAGATTATCCAGAAATAACGAATTGAGTGAAAGTGTTGCTTTATGTCCAGTAACGTGAAATTGAGTGAACGCGGACAAGTCTAGAGAAATTGTTAGTCAATATGAAATTGAATGAAACTGTTCAGATGTTATGTGACATGAATTTGAGTGTTACTGTTGATGTTATTTGATATGAAATTGAGTGACACTGTTGATTTTATGTGACATGAAACTGAGTGATACTGGTATGATTTGAGATTTTCACGGCTTCTTTAGCCAACGTTTTGGACAGCATTGCATTGTCCAACATCAAGGCAGATGTGTAAAGAAGGAGGTAGCGAAACACGGCATAATACCCCAAAAACAAATCACTATAATTGAGTGAAACTGTTTATGTTATGTGACATGAAATTGAGTGAAATTGTTGATGTTATGTGACATAAAATTGAGTGAAACTGTTGCTGCGTGTCCAGTGTCCAGTATCATGAAGTATAGTAGATTTAAACTGTTTCCCAGCGTCCATTAACATGAATTTCAGTAAAACTGTTTCCGAGAGTCCAGTAACATTAAATTGAGTGAAACTGTTGCTGAGTGTAAAGTGTCAAGTATCATGAGTAACATGGCATTGTGTGATACTGTTGCTGGGTGTCTAGTAACATGCGATTGAGTGAAAGCGTTGCTAACAGTACATGGAACGTCGAGTTCATTGAAATGATACTCAAAGTACAGTTCACAAAACGTTGCAAGATATCTATAAACATCTTTAATTTCCTGTATCATGTTTTCTATTTTATTTGAATCATTATTACCTTTTGGCTGTTACATTGTATTAGTTAAAGTATAAGACATAAACTATTATATTATTATTATAAGAAATGAGGATTGCATCAGTAATAAAGAGTATCGTAAATAGAACCAAAATGACAAAGCAAAAATGAGATTCAATAATTAAGGAATGCAATGTTGGAATGATAAACAAAAATTGATGAAATTGTCCGACATTATCGAACAGCCGAAATTTCTCAACAAAATTGTTGAATCGAGCAAAATTGTTGCTGATATCCAAATCAATGAAATTTTACAACGTTAATTTAAGTCACACCTCATTCCTGTATCATCTTTTCCGTAGTCTAACATTATGAGTGGTATTTGGCGTTTAGTGGCAGTTTTTCATTAGTGGCAGTTTTTTAGTGACCAGCCTTGCGCCTGCGAGATAACTCTGCGCTTGCTTCCTGGATAGCCTCCCACAGTTTGGCCTCCGACATTATCTGCCTCGACAAGTCCTCAACAACAGGCTCGGAGGACATGCCGATCAGGGTCTCCATGGAGTCGTCCAGGATGTCCTGCAAAACGAAAATAAGAGCTTAAAGGATTAACTGCATTGCATCCCCAAATTCCATATTATCGTGTGATGAATTTAAACAAAGCTGTGCTGTGTAAAAATAATGTTAGTTGTGATTGTATTAGGTGTACACCTATAAATTGTCAAGACACCAACAGGACTCTAAAGAAACCAATATCGTCATCAGGTAGAACTTCCTTTCATCTCTCTTGTATCTCAAAAATCGCTGATGCGTGAATACAAAAGTGTAAACTGTTTTCTTCATTAATAATTTATTTATTAATCAGTTTGTACATAAGTATTATATAGCCAAAATAAAACCAATCGTGGATTTCCTCCTTGTGACTTTACCCTTACTGAGACAGCACAATATGGAATAAGTAAATTAAATTTGTGAGAAAGGAATATGAATTAAAAAATTTATACATAAAACGAAAAATTTACAAAACAATACATTTATAGCCATGGAGAGAGGTTGTAGATATAAATCAAATCATAATAGAGATATAAACATTATTTAAAAACCATCAGAGAAATATTATTTTATGGACCTCTTGTATTTGGTAAGTTCGCAACTGAAAATATCAACCATGGATAATACGCTAATGTAATTATTGCATAGTCTGTTCAGGCAAGAATTCTGCTTAACGTTCGTTTTACTTTGATCAACCCTGAACAGGACACAAGAGCGTGTTGAACGCGCAGGTACATTGAATGGAAACTTGTTTAGCAACTCTGGGCATTGAATATTATTGTTAACTACTTTTTACATGAATAGTGCATACTTATAATGCCTCCGTACACTCAGTGAATCAATTTTAAAGTATGAAGCTGCCTCTGCATAATTATATAAACTTTTCAATGCGCATACATACATACACACACCCTCAAACACTCACACATACATTACACACTCGCACACACCTATATACTACACACGTCATCTGGTAATTGAGGAATCAACATACCACAGCAGACAATACAAGGAAATATATCATAGGTACCCCAACATGAAGTATCTTATTACTGTATATTGTTTAATCACTGTAAAGCATGTATTGTTTGTTTCTATAATACAAAATAAAAGGATTGCTTTTCTAGTATGACCGGTCAGTGGCAGAGTTGGCATCGCACCTAGGTCAATTTGCGATTGCTCTAGTTGCATTGTTAACTATTAACATGAAAAGAAAAAGATTAATAATATGGGCAAAAAAATGATTCATGAAACTAAAAATAATCAACCACTACTAAAAGAAGTAAAATTTTGTTTTTTACGGTTTCATTTGTTGCGTTTTTCAATACATTGAAACTGCTCCAAAAGGATTACAAAGCTTCGTTCCTGATATCTCTATCAGAGTACATCTTGCATGAAGTATCCCACAAGCAAGTTAAATCCTTATATAATGTTAAATAAATCCGTCAAAACATCACGATCTTTAGTCCTAAGTCTTATTTTACTTATTTTTATGTACGCTCACAAACAACTGCGCACGACGCGTGAAGTCCTTGGTTGAAGAACTTGGTTGGCGGTTGGTTGGTTGGATGGTGACACACGTTTCAACTCAAACAGATTGGTACGACCGCTCAACCAAATGTGTAGCCCCCATTACAGACGTGACATTGTGCCCGAAATGAACACAACCTTTCCTTGCTAAGGTGAAAACAAACATTTTTATACACTGAAGCAGATTACAGATGTCATTGGTCTGGAATATTGGTCTAATAATATGGTAGGCAGAGAGGACGGACCGCCAAACAACTCGGGCTTGGCACCACCACAGTAAGTGGAAAATGTTGCTTGATTTGTGATGGAGGACCTAGCCAGCCCAGGAATTGAACACACTACGCCTGGGTGGGACCCAATCACGTTGTCAACTCAGCCACCGACCGACCGGTCAAAACGGTAAAAATATATATCTCAATACACTCTTTTCTTCGCTCATTCGCTCTACATGGTCAAACCTAAGCTTAAATCAGCCTTGCTCTCTTTGCGGATCTCCACATTTCTCACACGATCATATATGGTTTTACCACTCATACGCCTCAAGGATCTCATTTCAACAGCATTCAGTCTACTTTTATCCTTTCTCTGTCATCTCCATGCCTCACTTCCATACAACAGGGTAGGTATTAGCACTTCATTGTGGACTGCTAACTTCGCATCTTTGGACAATTTTTTTTAGCACCAACTGCGTTCAGTCCTCCATTAATTGAGTTAGCTGCATTTACCCTTCTTTCAATATCTAGGTGTTTACTTAGATAGCAAATTAATTTTTGACAAGCACATTGAACACATTATTTCAAAATCCTACAGAATGCTAGGTTTCTTATTAAGAATATGCAAAGTTTTCAAAAGTGCTAAAACTCTGAAAATGTTGTTTTGTTCATTGGTCAGAAGTCCACTGGAGTATGCTTCCACAATATGGAATCCTCAATATAAGGTATACATAGATTTAGTAGAAAGTATACAGAATAAATTTTCGAAACATTTACTCAAGAAATACAACAATACTACAAATAATATGTTAACTTTACAAAAAAGACGCACATTGTCAGACCTGTTGTTTCTACATAATCTGCTAAATAATAAAATAGATAGTCCCGAATTGCTATCCGTAATTGGTTTAAATGTTCCAACGAGGCGTACCAGGCACACTACACTATTTCATATTGAAGCCAACAATACCAATGCAGCAAACAATTCAGTTATTACTCGCGCAATCACAACATACACCCATTACGAAAAATTACTACATTTAGACATCTTTCATGATTCCTTTCTAACATACAAAACTAACTTATTAAATTTCTTAGCATGACATATTTCAAAAATATTTTCACATCATTTTTCAAAACTCCTATTTATTAACAGTCAATTACAATTCGTGAGCTTATTATAATTCTTGTTTTCAATTCATTTATTATTTATTATTTTTATTTTTATCCACACACTTCCTTCCTTTTATAACAATCTCAGGCGAAATTACGTAATGATATTTTATGGACATACGTAATAGGTACTACAACTATGTAATAACTAAAAATATCTAATTGTATCTAATTGTACTGTGTATGTCTTAACAAATAAATAAATAAATAAATAAATAAATAAATAAAATCTCTGTCAGCCTTCCCATCTCTCTAGAACATACTTCCTAAATACACAAACTCATCCACCTGCTCCAAGTATTCCTCATTCACAACTATATTGCACACTGCTTTCGTACTCTCTCTTTCAAACACCATGACTTTAGATTTACTTACATTCATCATTAACTCATTCTTCATACATACTTTATTCATCCTAGACACGAGAGACTTTAAATCTTCCATTATGTTAGCAATCAGCATAGCATCATCAGCATACAACAGTCAACATACTTTCAGATTACTCAAATCAGCGCCCAATCCCACCTCTTTCAATTCTTGAATACAATTATCCACGTATAGATTGAATAATTGGTCTATATGGGGAAAAAATAAAGTTAAAACTGATCAGATATCAGGGCGTTCTTTCCGTACAGACGTTTATTAATCTTCCTCGCGTATTAAGGTGGTATGAACTTGGATACTTACATTTACCTTCCTAAGGATGGGTTGGTCTTGGATCAGCTGTTGTTGAGGAGGGGATGATCTTTTGCGGCCGCAACCTGAAATACAACATAGTCATTTTAAAATGTGATTTCTTTTAAAAATTCACTTATGTTCAGCTCCTCTGCTATAGAAGGTTGCTTATCATCAAGGTAATCTACGCCTTTCAACTCATTGGATATGCACTTGTACACGTCATCTAGGTTTCGAAGACATGAAGTGTTGTATTTCACTTCAATATAATCTACCAAATTATACCTTGTCGTTGTCGCAGAGAGATCAATGAACGCTGCCCATAAATATACAAAACAATAGACCTGCCTTTGAGTGAAAGGGAGAATAAACCAAGTAGCGAGGAGTGGGGAGGTGGCGAGATTGTTTCCCTTTTAAGTTATTTGTCAATAAATGCATCTGAAAGTATACAGACAACTCGCATTGTCTAGTATTTGAAAATAAAATCTGCTTAGAAATAAGTAGTCCTTTTTCCAATGGAACGCAAATTTCTGGCTGTCGAAACCTTAACTGCAAATCCAAAATCGGGAAAATAAAAGTTTGGCCTTATTTCAAAAATAGAATATTTTTTTACGCCTTTTAGTTAGACACTAATATTTGCGTCTTGTAAACAGATTTTTGCGATTTGTAGACGATTCGGTTAAAAACCAATTTTCAGGCCCTGCAAATGAAAAATGACTACCGATCTCGAGAATGTGTGATAAATGAACTAAAATACATAATAAATTATTGAAATACGTAAATAAATGTTATCACCTAACCACACCACTAAAATTATTAGCCACGAATATTCGAAGCCTTAACAAAAACTTCGACAACTTTTTGTACTCCTAACTGACTTTGGAAAATCGTATTATTGTATTTCAGAGTGCTGGATTGATGTATATTACACCCCGAAAATAATAACTAACTTCTTCGTGTGCAATACAGTAAATTAGCAGTTTACTTTGAAATCAATATAGTTCATACTAGGGACACTGTACAAGTGGCTGAACGCATCTCGGAGGATGAAGTGAGAATGAATTAAATTACTTGAATAATACACTTACCAGTGAATGCATTGCAGAATGGTCGCTTTCTTGGTTCAGCCATCACTTCTTGAACATCGTCGTATCTCTCATAAGCCCTTCCCAACTGAAATAATATGCACATAATAATTATATAAATAGATGTATTACATAGAAACGGGATAGGTCTACGCCTCAACAATTTAGAAGCACTCGAGATAAAAAAATCCCTTAAAGTCAATAAAATCAATTTATTAAATAAACAATTAGATTTAACAAACAGCCCCATTTTAAATATATTTCCATTCCCTGCACCTATGTTTACCCCCTCTCTCCTATCTCCTATCTATAAATCTTCCACCCCCACCAAATTTGATGTTCTCTCTCCCTCTTCCAGCTTAACTATAAGTACCCATACACCTCTGTAATTAATTTAATATGTTTTTATTAACCCTGATGAAGGTTCGTGTTGAACTGAAACCGGTTGGTTATAAATATGTACAATAAAGTGGTATTCAAACAAAGTTATTTTTGGTAAGTTTTTAGATTCTCACGGCCAAAAGCATTTTTCTTGTTTGTTTTTGGGGTGTTATGCCGTGTTGCGCTAACTCCTCGCAACACGGCATAACACCCCAAAAACAAACAACAACAAAAGTTATTTTTATTTTAATTATTATATATAAATAGATCTCATCTCAATTTAAGAATTACCAATGTTTTCTTCAACTATATCCACACCCATTTTTGGATGCGATCTTTTTATTATTACAAAGTTTTATTCTAATATATTATTTGTAACGTATATAGTGTTTTATATATGCCTATCCCATTTTTATCAGATCTCAATATCTTAGTAGTTGAAAGCGTTGTCACTTTTAAAACAGTGATACTGCGATTCGATCCCTGGTTGCGACCGTTACCTTTTATTTATTTTATGAGTCTTTTTCTGTTTCTTATTTAGATTTATTTACGCTTGGGATTTTATTCTCCCGCTATCCAGTACTTCTTAGGGGGTATTTCACTATCTCTGATTATGTTCTGACTAAGCACTAATCTGCGGATTAGTCATTTTTTCGTTTTCACTATATCTGAATAACGCTAACGCTCGGGTTAAAGTTCGATTTGACTAATCAGTGCTCGAACCAGACGTTAGGCGCTATTCCTTGAATCAAAGATGGCGTCAAAACATTCCGAGTTTGACAGCTGAGAAGTGAGTCAAATTTTGTTGAATGAATTTGAATGCTTGTATGATCCATCCTGAATTATTTGATTGTGTTCAAAATAAGAAACAATGTATTAATTCGACACGAATCTATCTAAAATGACCTGATAATCAACATAACATAACCAAAAAAATGCACACTTCGCGGTGTGCGGACTGTGATGCATGACAGTCGTGGCAGTAGATGGAGTAACTGCAAACATTTTGCGATGTTGCCAGACTATTTCGAATGTTATCTATCCGGAAGCTCGAAACAATGGTGAAACGGTCGCCGTTGAATAACGAAGTTATTCTGATCTTTAAAGCCAGCCAACGGATAGCTAGTCAGATATTTAGCCCGACATTGTGAAATACCCCCTTAGTGTGCCAGAAGTAAAACGCAAATACCCCTACTATTTTTTGGCTTGTACTATTTTTATATTAGGTAGTTTTAGCAAAATTATGTTTTTGTAAATTACTCCGTCTACAGGTTAATGTGTTCATTTATCCTATGGAGTTTCTACGGGATATCTACTTATGTTCAGAGAAATGTTTTTTTCTTTCTAATGTTATAAAAAAATCAACCAGTAAAATCAAAGTTCATAATCTACGTAAGATGTAAGAAGTTCAATTTTAGACCTAGTTGCGCCATATGGTGGCGTGGTCATATTCAAAGATGATTTTTTTTAGTTTGACTGTTGATTGAACCTTTCTTCCCAAGGACTGAGTCAACCGCGTTAATAACCTTGCCAAATTCCGTTCGGTAGATCTAATATATCGAGAGTTTTATTATATTTTCCAGGTTCATAAGCGTTCTTTCCAAACAAAAAGTAGTCAACATTTGAGGTATTCCAGTAAATGAATTCAGTACAATGACATTTGGCACGGAATTGTGCGATTCACTTTTTGACAGATTAAATTATAATATATTTTTAAGTGCATTATTTCCTTGTCAAGCGAATGAAATATATATATATTATTTGTGGAATAACTTAATTAGTTAAACCTTAAATTGTAATTATTAATTATTGAAGACAATATTAGGAATCGCTAAAATTGTCTTCAAAAATGAAATATATTTTTGAATGCTTGGCGCATTTTTAGGTTTTAAATACCATAAAGTAACTAGTAAATACATAGTGAATTCACAGACACATGACGGATAACGGACAAAACTTTGTGCCATAAAATATAGCTAATTTATTTAGAATCTCTTCTAATTATTCGCAATCCGGTTGAAAACGGGACTGTAGGCCCTTAACGCATAAATTGATAGGTTTCCTGTAAAAAAATTAGTAAAAGAGAAATGTATTGTCTCGAAGTCGTGTAAACACATGTGTTCATAAAAATCATTATGTTTTCCCATTTTGTATAAATAAATGTTCCGATCTTTTAAGATTGTACTACAATTATTACAGGAAACGGCCTGCAATCCCGTTTTTAACCAGATTTTAATAAATCAGAAATACTCATTTTTTTCCGGGTATAACGTCAGATATCCAGTATTTTAAGACGCTAGAGATTAAACATCATCTTCTTGTTTGTGATGAACCCTTCAGTAATTTCATAACTTTGGTTCAATAGGTAATGTTTTCTGTGTATTTCAAACGCGCCATATAGGTACATCTGATTTTTTTTATTTTCCGTAAAAACAAATACTGTATTAGAAACTACATAAAATTATCTTTCCGATGATGCATTCAAAATAAATATTACATTTTCTAAATAATAAAGTTTTAATATCAAACGTGAAAAATGTTGTCGAAAACGCTAACCACATTTTCACTTAATTTTTTACCCAAATTGTTCAAAAATTAGAGAGAACTCGATAATTCGGAAACACATTCGTTTTGTTTGACGAATTTGTAAGAAAACTATAACTTCACTTTTGTCTCATTCATATAATGAAAAAACAATTTTTAAAGTTAAACCGAAAATTTGAAATATTTATTTCTGATATTTTTAGGATTTTATTAATGGCATTCAGTATAAATATTTGGGAAAAACTGGAAAGAATGATTATATTTCTTTCTAGTGTCAAAAAAGTTACGTTTTTCCGCTTGATAGAAAAAAAGATACTTAAAAAAGTATTTTTATAAAATATGGACGCTTTTTATGACCCTCAAACACTGGAGGGAAATAGTTATAATTTTGACCCTAGCCTTGTATGAGATGGAAGCTTTGTGCGACGGTGGAGAAAAACTGACGTCTCTTATATTTAAAAACAAAAAGATGTAATGGAACTCACCGGTCGTTGGGCGGATGTTTCAGGGAATGATCCAAACAGAAAGATGAAGGCTGCCACAGCCACCAACACGTGCAAAGAAGAAGACATCTTGTTTCTGAAAATTAAAAAATATAGCTTCCTTTTATAGTTTGGATTTGTGGATACACACGGTAGTACAAGTGGAAAACTGTGGAATCTACATCACAAGGAAAGTTTATAAAATTTCGTAATTTTTGAAAATTTATAATTTTTCATTTATTTTTGGCAGCTGAAGGATTGGAAAACACTTTTGGAGGCGGTTCTAAGATTCAACGCATTTTAAAAAACAATAAACAGCCGATCGTAACAGCTAGCGAGAAATAATCCTAATTCAGATTCAATTTACTCGAAAAATTAAAAAAAGGTATTACCTAATTGATTCCAAATGTAATGTATTACGTAATTGACTCCAAATGTAATGTATTACGTAATTGACTCCAAATGTAATGTATTACGTAATTGACTCCAAATGTAACATATTACGTAATTGACTTCAAATGTAATGTAGTTTCACCAGTTTTCTGGTTTACCACTAGTTTCTGGACACCATGTATATAGAAGAATCCTCAATATGCATTGGACTAACAGGGAAAGTAATTTAGAAATTATAGCATGACAAACATTTTAAATGCCAATATGGTCGACAGGGTCGAACATGTCAACAATGTCGACGGTGTTAGCAAAGCCCGGTAACTATTTATTGGATAACCAGCACCCCTGCCATAGTTCACCCCAAGTGATTCAATACGTTAGCAGGGGTGCCCAGGTTCATGGGGTGAGGTTTGTCTTGGTCTTGGCGCCGGATGCGTTTGCCCACATACTGCATGGTAAATCGGAAGAGACTGATTTAGGAAGACCGTTTGACCTCTCGATCAAGAATCTCTCGACCCATCGCAGGATTGATTCTAAAGTTTGTCGCTCCTGGACACATTGATCTCCCATAAATTCCACGCCCCTTAAAACGACCCTTCACACAGCATTCAAAAGTCTCTGAGGGATTTTTTTTCCTTCTTAAGGAGTTTCAACCATGTCTACAATATTGGCAGTGTCAACAATGTCGGCAATGTAAACAATGTCAACAATTTCGACAGTGTCAACAATGTTAACAGGGCCAACAAGGTCGAAAATGTCGCAGCGTTAAGAATATCAATTAATAGTGTCAACTAACTAACTAACCATCACGCCGTTTCCGCGCAGGGGTAGGCAGAGAGGACGGACCGCCAAACAACTCGGTCTTGGCACACACTTCTTGCCTCATTCAAATTCATACATCGTCTCATACATACTCTTCTATTATTCTGACTCTTGACATGGCCCGACTCGAGTATCTGATTCACTTGATCATGTCATGTCTTCCTCGGGCGTCCCCGACTTCTGCTACTATTCACATTTGCATCGTATTTTCTCCTTACAGTCCTTTCTTCGCTCATTCGCTCTACATGCACAAACCATCTAAGCGTCCCTTTCTTGATCTTACTCATTACGCTTACATCAGCCTTGCACTCTTTGCGGATCTCCACATTCCTCACACGATCATATATGGTTTTACCACACATACGCCTCAGGGATCTCCTTTCAACAGCATTCAATCTACTTTCATCCTTTCTTTGCCAGTTCCATGCCTCACTTCCATACATCAGGGTAGGCACCAGCACTCCATTGTGGACTGCTAACTTCGCTTCTTTGGACAATTTTTTGTTAGCGCCAACTGCGTTCAGTCCTCCATTAATGGAGTTACCTGCATTTACTCATCTTTCAATATCTCTGTCAGCCTTCCCATCTCTCTAGAACATGCTTCCTAAATACACAAACTCATCCACCTGCTCCAAGTATTCCTCATTCACAGCTATATTGCACACTGTTTTCGTACTCTCTCTTTCAAACACCATGAATTTAGACTTACTTACATTCATCATCAACTCATTCTTCATGCATACTTGGTTCATCCTAAACACGAGAGACTGTAGATCATCCATAGGTACTATTAGCAATCAGCACCTCATCATCAGCATACAAGAGACAACAGTGTCAACTATGTCAACAATTAGGCCAATAATGTCGGCAATGTCAACAAATGTAAAAAATGTCAATAACTTAAACAATGTCTATAATATCAACAATATTTACAATATCAACATCTACAATCAACGTTAACAACGCCTTACAAAAGCAACTCGGCGAATACGAGTAAAAATAATTATGCAATTAATATTTGTTAAGCCGTATGTTTATTTATTGATGTGACTTCTAGATCTACGGTTCGTAAAAAAATACTTCAATCTTGCTTGATTTTAAAACAAGCAGTACGGCTTTCATATCAAAAATTAGAATTTTAAAACAATATTTCTCGAACGGGAAAAAATCAAAACGCTAGTGGTTAATTTTGTGGTTAGGTCACAGAAAGAGCTACTTCAAAATCAATTTCCTCTATAATGAAGCATCGAGTTTGTGAAGTCTTGCTCGTGCAGTAATTATAAAGCATTTTTACATGAAATTGCAATCACCGCATGCAATTTTGTTATAGACCGTTCCGTCAAACGCGTAAAAGCAATTTGTTTTGTAAAATTGTCGACAACAGCAGACTTGTTATTAATATAAAACTTATTTTTAAACGATAAGTCAAAAGGGTATTAATGTACTGCAATATTTTAAATTCGAGTAATTAAAAATCAATAGATATTTATTATTGAACATTATCTCTTTATTGTTTTGTTTGTGATTTTTGTTTTCATCCTACTCAAAATGAAGTCGTAGACTTTTTACTACAACTGACGCGAGCTAATGCAACAATTAGGGAGATAAAATGTAATATAATTTACAAATTTAATTTAAAAACTTACCTAATATAATAAGTGTTAAATGTAGCATCCTTTTGTGTTTCTTTGCCGGCTCCTAAAGCTGGAGGACACGTCATTCACTTTAAGTATAATATTTTGTAATCAGGCTTGAAGAATGTTTTGTTTTTCGATTTTTGCAAGCGATTTAAATAACCAAACATACGTCTATTGTTAAACATAAGCATTTGATACTAATTTTGTATTTTAAGATATTATTTTTTCTTTTCGCTTATTCCTTATAAGTACAAAATTGTATATTTAACTAAAGCTTCTAACAGGAATTCAATCTTAACCCTTTTTTCCTTCTATAAAATAATTTCTTCTATAATTAAACAATGAAATATGAACTAAATTTGTCAATTTGACTGGCCTAAAACAGGATCCATTCCTAGTTGGCTAGTCAAAGTTTCCGCATATGTTTTACTCTATAATTTTATGTGAAATATATTTTTTTCCGACTTTATGTCCGGGTTAAATCTTCCCCAACGGAAAAACTAAACCCTTCCATACACTTTTCCACAAATGATCGTCTAGTTAATCAACATTATGCAAGTGCATTATATAAGCATAAAATAATACAAAATAATACAAAACAACATGTCAACTCACCAGAGATCAAATGGGAAAATAATTTACCGACTCCAGATATTTTCATATCAGAGGGTTCAGCTCGGTAGAACTCCTAACTGGACCTATAAATCCTACTGATCCCTCAGTATAAATATTTAAAAGATCTTTCATATATTTAAATTGACAGATTTTTGCATTTTTACATATAAATTCTTTGACAGATCTAATACGCCTAAATTTTAAATTGTTATTATTATTACAAAACTGTCGCCCCCCAAATACTGACCCCAAAGGACGACTACAACACCCCAGGCTGATTTCACAATCGAGGTCTTGTATAACCCTGTTTTGTCCTTCAAAATTGGACCGATTATAAAGATATTTTTCACCAACTATACTGGAAGAAAATATACTTCATAAGTACATTTTGCTTTTTTTAAAATACAACCTTAAATTTGTGAACTGACCGTCTGTTGATGGCGTTCAAACTAGGCAATGTTAAGGATTTTTGGACGGTCCGGACTCCTATTAGAAAATTGATGTTTATCAAAAGAAAGCGTAGAGATATGCCAGTGGTTGATATCTCTATATTGCATTGAAAAATATTTGCCCTAGTTTCAGGTTAAATCCAGGGAGTGTATTTGAATGGACAAAACGCCGCCCGCGTTTCACAAGCACAATTCAACAATTCTGGAAGTTTGTCAAACAAAAAAAGTATCGATATAGTGATCTTCCTTCTAGTTTGTTCTTCAATGAAAATCATGCTACAAATGTTCTAAGCTTCGCCTACCTTTTTGCTAAACACTTCTCCTCAGTCTATTCAAATACCCCGTGCACCATCCCTCTACCTATGCTAATACTATCGACTTAAATAATTGTCGAATCACACTTATAGATGTCTTCAATTCCTTAAGAGGAAGCTACAAGCCAAAAATGTGTATATTCTTGGTGTACCTTATATTTTAGGTAATAGGCATTCAAATCTCTTTACAAACTGAGTCTAGAAACGTTTATTTTCAAGCACAAAACTGGTTTTTATTTATTTTTTATAAATAATTTTATAAGAAAGCAAATAAGTTAATCATGTGAACCTGTCACAGATAATCTTATCTATAATACTGTAATTTTTAAAAGTTGTTTCCTTTACGCGTTCATACATTTCTATTGAAAAAAAAATAAAGTAGTAGTTTACATTTGCCATGACTTTACAGTTGCCAGCTCCAACCCTCTGAGCTCACATTAACGTATCATTATTTATTGAAAGTGGTTTTCTTCGTTTAGCTCTGGTGTAGCCGTCAATTACCGGATACCAAGAACTATTGAGCTTAGCTCCATCGTCTCTATTAATGTTTACGGGATTTTTATGAATTCCAATGGCCTCCGTAATCTGCCGTGCTCTATAAGTTTTGGGTCTCCCCAGGATTTCGGGAACAAATCCAAAGTAATGCCCGGTGTAAATCAAATGCTCGGCAATTGCCGATTTGTCAGGGTGGCCGAGTTTACAAGCTCTGAAGTGTTCTGAAATACTTGTCTGGCCTACACAGACCTTGTCTGTTGACAGACCACAACTGAGTTTATACACTCCATCTGTTTCCAGAGGAAACTTAGCTGTCCGAAACGTTGGCTAAAGAAAGAGTTAGCGCAACACGGCATAACACCCCAAAAACAAATAACAAAAATACTTTTGGTCGTGTAAATCTTAAATCATATAAGATAGAATTTGGTCTAAAATCAGTATTGCCATAGGCTTGAAAAATTTTCACTAACTTCGCACAGGAGTAATAATTTCCACGGGGCCTGTGTTATCTTTGGGTATGCTATGTGGGGTGAACCTGTGTCTTACAGATACCCATTTTGTACGAGGGAGAATACACAGAGATCAGCAAATAAATTATAAAACGTTCTACTTCGTCTCAATCACTTCATGTAGTCAAAGATGTGATGGTAAAAAAGTACAAGTTATCCAAATTATGAAGGTGAAAAAAGTAATATTATGAAAATAAGCGCCATCTTTTGTTAGTCTGGCAAACTGGTCGTTGAACTTAGCGATTCGCCGATAGATGTCGTTAGCTGTCCTAACAGACCGGGTTAAAATAACGACGAAATTAATGATTAAATAACAACATTGGGATATGTTTCTCAGAACTTCTATTATAATATTTTGTTTTGTTAACATATGAAAAGTCGATAAAATACTTATTTTTCGATTATCCATCGCTACTGATCTCTCTCCTTTTTTATCGTGTTGCAGGAACGAGACGGAGTGCGGATCACTACTTTGGTTGTACCCAATTATTCATTGGCGACGCGTGATAAAACAATACATTTTTGTTTGGTTTAATTGTAAATACATCCTCGTACAGCAAAGTCACGTCCACATTTTTAACTTCATATATCCCCAGAAATTGCTGGACTCTTTTGCGGGGCTCATATACGTGTATAAAGGGAGGTTCAAAATAAGTAAAAAAAAATTTTAATTAATTTGTGTTGTTTTATTTTATTATTTTTTTTTATTTTAAATTATAGAAACAAACAGTACACGATTTACAGAGATGAAACGGGAATAAGATACTTCATGTTGGTTACCTATGATGTGTTTCCTTGTAATGTCTGCTAAGTGTTATGTTTATTCCTTAATTACCAGGTGACGTGAGAAGTATACAGGTTGTATCGGCACGTACACGACAAACTTTAACCGGCTATTCCTTTGAACATTTGGAGTAAAAAATGTTATCAGCACTTTACTGTCCGATAACATCATTGTGAGATTAACAAAATAAACCTCTTCTTTCCTTACAGAGAAACTCAATTGTGTTTTAATTGACTGTGTCGTTCAAATCACAGGGAAAATATCATTATATATATAATATAAAATTATTTTTTTAATGTTTGTTGTCATCCCTTACAGTTATATTACCCAAGAAAATAATCATTTTTATTAGGAACTATAACGCTGTGGGAGTCAATAGGCAATATTGCTTGGAAGATGGCAATTCTTTTCAAGGGGAAATCCAACATTTTCTATTATATTCACATTACTGTACGTTATAATACAAATATATTTTCTTACAATAATGTGCAACTAGCAGATAAAACCCGTATACGAGACCATGATTTGGAGTCATGATTATAAAATCATGATTTTGGTAAATAATGATAATTTAAAAAAATGCCAAATCATTATAAGATTTTTATATAAGATTTTCCTATCGCTTCGCTTGAGTAGAATACAAATAAATATATAAATTACTCAATAAAAAATATCAATGCAAACTACGCGTTCATACGCGTAAAGAAAACAACTTTTAAAAAAAAAGTATTATAGCTAAGATTATCTGTGACAGTTTCACTTGATTAACTTTTTTGCTGTCTTATAAAATTATTTACAAAATAAATAAAAACAAGTTTTTTGGTTGAAATCGAACGTTTCTAGACACTTTTGTCAAGCGATTTTAATGCATATTACCTACGATATAAGGTATACCAAGAATATACATATTTTTGGCTTGTAGCTTCCTCTTAAGTGTTTTTATAATATATTTTTAGCTGTTAATTATTTAAAAAAATCATTACCTAATAATCCCCTAAGTAACACAAACTTATTCCAGCCATAGATTATCTATGTATATAACCACACGCGTAATTTACAAAACGTCTTAAGTGATCGCACGCCATAATATGCCATTTTAGACATAATTCGGGCATTTATGATTTTTTAATATTTTTTTTATAAATCCTCAAAATGTAGGATAAACGTTAAAATATTGGTGAATTCATTGGCATTAAAATCAGTTTACATGTCTCCGCAGTAAAATTCAGACGTATATATTTTGTAAATGAGTGCGAGAAATTTATAAATCGAACGCCAATCACTCAACTCAAAATTCGTTATTGAGATAACAAAACACAGCGCCATCTGTTGGACGTACAGCAACATGCACTATTTTTTTTATCCGCACAAACAGATTGAACCACAGCAACGCTTGGCGGGGTACAGCTAGTAATACATATTCATTAAAATCATCGTTAACTAAAAAAATACCAACTTTTGGTTATAAGATATTTTAGCCTCGCCATACATATCTGACATATAATAATGTTAAACTAGCAGATAAAATCCACTACCGCCGAAATCTGTTTGAAATCTTCCCCGGTTCTATTTGAAATAAACAGATGGCGCCACTTATGTATACAACAATCCTAAACTGTACAGTCATTATGATAACAATAATGTCCGATACTTCGTAAAGATTTAATGGCTAGGTAATTTCAATATTAAATCCTGCAATTATCCTGCCCACTCACTGTACCCATCCTAAAATGTCACCATTACCGGAATAATTTTTGCAAAAAAGAAAAAAAAAACACTTTAAATACGTCAATTTTTAAATGTTTTTTTTTTATTGTTTGAATAAGTTTTTAAAGTTCCGATTTTCAGAAAAATGCGTATACACGGTGTCCGGAAACTCGTAGTACAAGCGGGAAACTGGAGAATCTACACCACATGGGGAACCCAAATAAACATAAATTTTTTTGATTTGAGCATTTTCACAAAAAAAAAAAAAAACAAAAAAAAATATTTTTCGGCTATTTTAGGGTTAAAGTTTTTTCTGGTGTTTAGGGTTGAACAACAGATGTTTTAACCCTGCAGAGCAGAAATATTTTATGATTACACCGGATTAAATGAAGAGTGATTTCAAAATAATGCTTCAAATCCGAGTTTCTTCATTTGTTTTACTTTCAAATAGTTTTAATTAGTTGGGTACTTTGATATTCAGTGATAATTTATAAGAATTTGATTAAAAAAAAAAAAAAAAAATCAACTTCTAACTCGATTTACTCGATAACGAAAGCTCAAATCAAAAAAAAATATACTACAAAATCGACTCCAAATGTGATGTAGATTCACCAGTTTCCCGCTTGTACTACGAGTTTCCGGACACCCTGTATATCCGCGTGTGTGTTTCCGATTGCCACCAAAAGTTGTTAAAATGCATTGTCAGTGACAACGAGTTTATCTGCTGAGTGTCAGCTTGATCGGATGTCGGGAACTCGGTTAATTTCCGCTTCCAATATTTGAATTAATTCATTCGCTACAAACAAACCAAAAATTCATATATATATTTTAAAAAATTTATAAAAATTGTTTTTTTGTTGTCAATTTTTTGCAGTCAATTTATTAAATTCATCTGATGTATATTTTGTTCACCACGCCCCGCCCTTGGCATAAGATCTCGCTTGGCGCCTATTGGTATATAATATTATCTGTAATCCATAATGATTCCATTCAGTCGCCTATTTCGTACACATATAGATGGCGCCCGCTGTGCAACACGAGAATACGCTCAGCGGAGACGCGAACCACCATTTAATATATATAATTATATTATTACATTATCGAAATCTAACACACTTTTTGTTAATATTTTCTGGGGGCACGGAGAAAAATTTGCTGATTTATTAAAATTCTTTTAAAAACGGGACAGCAAGCCGCTTCCTGATAAAATTTTAATACATTTTCGTGGACCTGCGTTTTTCCTGTTAATATATAATTACGAAATGCGAAAATATAATGAACACGTGTTCCGTCGTCGCGTTAATAAATTCATTTTTTACTAAAATTTTAAAACGAAACCTATTAATGCTTGCAGTCCCGTTTTTAACAGGAATACGGTAGGTTTCCCTCTCGATATGGTTCATTTAAGAACACTAGAAATTAATCTCTTCCATATATGGATTTTGAATAAAAACCAATGTCGCCGTGTAGTAGGTACCTTTCGATTCTAGCCTATTTAGTACGCGCTCTATCTCTTTTACACTTGCTTGACATGTTTTTTATAACAATAACTCCATACACATGGAGAAAAATAAGTATTGCTAATGTATTAAAATCCTGTTAAAAAGGTGAAAGCAAGCTATTTCCTAATAAACTATTAGTATTTTCATATTCTATTGGATCACGTGTTCATGCAGGTGCGTCTATCCTGTTATTAAATATGCACCAATGACGCTAGTTCCTCGAAGCATCTTCCATTGTAATACCGGTAGAATAATAAAAGAATTCCTACCTGACTCATTTGAATCTATGTAACCCGAACAAGTCTATAATATGCACGGCACGATCAAGTGAATCAAATGCTTCAGTGGGGTAATGTCAAAAGTCAGAATAATAATAGTATGTCCACGGAGAAAAATTGGTATCGCTAATTTATTAAAAATCCCTTAATTATTGGTAATCCTGATAAAAACAGGATTACAGGCCGTTACCTGATAAACTTTCAGTAAATTCCTAACAACTGCCATTTGCCTTGATAATATACAATAACGAAATGCAGAAAATTTTACAATTTGTATGAACACGTGTATTTTACTAAAAGTTAGGAAACCTATCTATTCATTCGTTAAGGACCTGCAATCCCGTTTTTAACGGATTATGAAAATTTTGAAGAGATTCTTAATATTTTGGTAGAGAGCCGTCACTTTGTGGTTTGACATATTAATTGAAATAAAACATAACTTTCTTTGTAATCACGATTTATATATTTATTTTTTTTTAATACCTACCGGTTTCGCTTAACACAAGAATCTTCAGGGTTTAAAATTAAAGCTGTTTTAATTTCATGTAGTATCTTCATATAGTATCTGCGGTTAAGCGAAACCGGTCGGTATTCAAAAAAATTAAAATATATAAATCGTGGTTACAAAAAAAGTTATTGTTTTATTTCAGATTCTTAATAAATTATCAATATTCAATATTAGTAATTTTTAAATGTGTATCATTGTGAATGAAGCAAGAACTGTGTGTGTGTGAGGTCTCTGCCTACCTCTGCGTGAAGACGGCGTATGGTTAATTTTGTTTTTTAGTCCGATTAAGAGTTTAAAATTTAATAAAATATTGTAATATATACATTGGATTTAATAAAGTTTTCGCTAATATCCGTCTCGAAGGACCGATAAAATGATATTTCGTTACTTTCCTCTTGGGAACAAAAAGTTTTTTGGGAAGCGTAAAACTTTAATTTCGTAAATAATAATTAATAAGTACATTACGTAATTAGAGAAGATTATAGGATAATTTATTAAAGGTCGTTATTGTCTTAGTTTGAACAAAATTTAAACTCCTTACAAAAGTTAATAATATTAAACATTTATACTTGTGTTCATTTTATAAAATTTTGTTAGTAAATGGAATTTTGTTAATAATAAACATTTTCTTTCTAGAAGAATTTACTAGTAGTTCTATAAACAGTAGACATCTCTTTGAAAAAAGAATGTTTCTAATTTTCTACATTTGTTAAAAGTAGTATTTTTTTCCTATTCACTCAAAAACTACTGATTCTACTTCGTTGAAAATTTCAATGATTCAAGATGATGGCTGTTTTAATGGTTCAGTAAAGAATATTTTATCAAATGTGAAATCTTCGATATTATTTGGTTTTCCTTATACGTATTTTTAATTTCACACACAGTACCTAACTGCCAGAAGAAAGTTTAAAAAAGAATTGACATTAGACTAAAAAATAAACACAGAATCTTAACGGCGTAAGTAAAGCAGCCGTTCACAAAAATATTCGATGCGTTATCCTGTGTATTGGACAGACCCAAGATTGAATTTGCCCTATCAATTTTCTAAAATAAAGTGGGAATCTTAAGAGGAAGCTACGAGTCAAAAAATGTGTATATTCTTGGTATACCTTATATTGTAGGTGATAGGTGTTAAAATCTATTGACAAACGGAGTCTAGAAACGTTCGATTTCAAGCACAAAACTGGTTTTTATTTATTTTGTAAATAATTTTATAAGACAGCAAAAAAGTTAATCAAGTGAAACTGTCACAGATAATCTTAGCTATAATACTGTATTTTTAAAAAGTTGTTTCCTTTACGCATTCATACATTTCTATTGAAAACATATTTTTTTTAGTAGTTTGCATTTATATTTTTTATTGAGTAATTTATATATTTATTTGTATTCTACTCAAGCGAAGCGATAGGAAAATGTCAATTTATTTAAAGCATATTTTTTGGTATTCATAATGTACACCAATTTGTTATAATGATTAATCAAAATAGTGATTTGACATTTTTTTAAATTATCACTATTTACCAAAATCCTGATTTTATAATCATGACTCCAAATCATGGTCTCGTATACGGGTTTTATCTTCTAGTTGCACACTATTGTAAGAAAATATATTTGTATTATAGCGTACAGTAATGTGAATATAAAAGAAAATGTTGGATGTGAATATAAAAAAAAAAAATATTTATATTTTTTATTGAGTAATCAATTTTTTATTTGTATTCTACTCAAGCGAAACGATAGTAAAACCTTCAATTTATCTAAAGCATATTTTTGGGTATTCAAAATGTACACCAATTCGTTATAAAGATTAATCAAAATAGTGATTTAGTATTAGGCTTCGCCTTAATGACATGAAGTGGTGAAGTCGTGTAAAATCAATATTCAGCGCGCGGCCGGGCGTAATGGATGGACGTATGGTCTACTTTGCCATAGCAGACCTATCTTTCCGTGGAGTTTACTTTAATTATATCTGATGAACGTATTATTAAAATCTCAATTTTTTCTAGAGAGATCCCTCGGAAAGTTACAAATTCATCGTCTAGAATTTTTTAAATTTAATTTTAATACAGTTTCCATTTTTTTAACTGTAATAAATCATTGATACCACCCTGCCCTAAAGGCTATGTATATTAACCATGGCTTAGAGAATAATTCTGGTTAATATATTTACAATTGTCAACACAGGGGTGATACATACTAAGAGATGCATTACAGTTAAGTTTCTCAATCAGTTATGATTGAAGATTGGGAAACACTCATAAATTGTTTAAATAACCCAACCTGAGAACTAACTAAACTATCAATTTATAAAGATGTTTCTAATTTATGTATTAATTGCTCAATATTTGATATGTAACAGAATCCTATATATTTACACCTATAGAGTCACGTGGGGTAACCGTACGCGGAGTGTAAGTGTTCGCAGTGATGTTTCCGACAAGATTGTGCCTGTTAAGCGCCCGCGCGTTCCTTAATTCAGTAGCCTTCTGGATCGCGCCGAAGAGGGAAATGTGTACAGTGGATGCTGATTTGTCAATAAAAACTGGTAGGCAAATTACTTTTTTTCGTGCTTTTCTTAAATTTTTCATCTCAGTTACCGATGTGTGCTATTGTGTAACCAGCTGTGTCAGAGCGACGTGGTCTATGATATTTTTTAGTGAAATATTGTTAGTTAGACGGGTGCAAAGTGATAATTCTAATAAAGATAACCACTAATCTGATTTTTAAAGTTAATTGAATTTTGGTGTGATGGGGTAAGTGTGCTGGGGTAAGCGTTCGCAGTTGGATGAGTGCGAACACTTACCCCGATAGATAAAATTGATTTTATAGCATAATATTTCAACTCTCGTTATATTTTTACAGTGAAATATGCCGCGTGTGTGCGTGAGAAAGCTTCCAGAGAGGTCAGTTTGCACTCAAGAGCAGATTGAAACTGCAAAAAGGCTTGTGAAAGAGGGGGAGAGTCAGCGGGCTGCTGCAGATATTGTTGGGATCAGTGAAGCCACTCTGCGTAAACGCCTAAAGCTAAAATTAATAGCAACTTCAATGGGGAGATATCGTCCGACATTTACACCAGATAAAGAGGTAGATTTTTAGATAAATAGGTACTCAATTTATCGTGCAAATGTCATTTTTTTCTGAAACTATTGATCTGAAAATTATTTATTTATTTTCAGGACGAAATCGTTGATCATTGTAAAAAAACTGACGAAATGTTCTACGGCCTGAATATGCAGACAATGAGAAAAATTGTTTACGAGTATGCTGAAATCAACAAGATCGAGAACAGATTTGACAACATTACAAAAACGGCTGGCAAGGATTGGGTGTATGGATTTCTAAAACGTAACTCTGTTTTAGCTTTAAGACAGACTACTCTCACAAGTATTGCGAGAGCTATTGGGTTTAACGTTGTTCAAGTTCGGCGGTTTTACTCAAACTGAAAAATTCTTGCAAGTCTGAAATAATTACCTCAAGTCCCTATAAAAAGAAACTTCAGCAGAAGCAGAGAGATGCAAATGCAAAAATTGTCCAAAAATCAATATTTAAAACCATGGAAATCGGACGACCACCTCTTTTCAAGAAAGTCACACCACAAAGAATCACCACAAAGCGTAAGGCGGGAGATTCCAGCGTGCATAACTGTTTAAAGAGAGCACAAACACAGGCTTCTAAGGACTATTTTTGCCCACAATGCAAGGAGAAATATCGAGATCCACCAACAGAAGATTAGATAGAATGTATTGTGTGTAAAGCATGGTGGCATGAGAACTGCACAGACTACGATAAGGGGCAATTTAAGTGTGATAATTGCAATGGGGGGTAACTCTTCGCGGTGCGAACACTTACCCTACGGTATGCGTATACTTACCCCGCACACGGGGTAAGTGTACGCAATCGACATGCATGTAAACTTTTTTATATAACTGTTTAATTTATGAACCATATGAGGTTTTTATGGTTGTTTGAGATGCCTTAATAATCCAACATATTAATAAACAAAAAAATTGAGTAAAATACCTAAAGTTTTTTAATACAAAAATCCCAATGTAAAAATTGCGCACGGTTACCCCACGCGACTCTACCAGAAGTTATACTATCCAGAAGTTTCAATTGCTCCTATTATGTACATAAATAAATATTTAGGTACCTTGCGATTATATATATATTTTGTACCCATTTGTAATTTATATAACAACACTGTTCTCACTTATATGAATATTAAAAAAAAAAATTAACCCATTTGAACACGTTTTTCATTTCCACCGACTTAAACAGTGGATTCCAATAGTATAATTAAGTTAAAATCAAGTGTTATTTCTAAAAAAACTTTTCCCTATTTTAATTATTCGAATATTTTATCGCTTTTGTAAACATATCGACTCCAATGTTCCACATAATTTTGAAATTTTCCTCCATAATATGAAATTATGGTCTAGAACTCTTGAAGGGTGAAAACAAAAAGACATTTTGCAAAAAAAATGTTCATTGTGTAGAAAATAAATTAATTTTGTGATCATATGCTAAAATTAATATGTTATCTTTGAATATTTATTTATAATACTAGCTGTACCGCGCTAAGCGTTGCTGTTGCTCAGTCTGTCTGTTCAGACCGAGAAACAACAGCGTGTGTTGCTTTTACGTCTAACAGATAGCGCTGTTTAAAAAAAACTGTTTTACCTGTCACAGGTGACATCTATATAATGTAGATAAATATTTAAAAAAACACACGCGTATTCGAATGCAACGTGTTAAAATTTCAAAGCAATCGGTGAAGAAATTTCAGAGATTTAAGATTTTGAACAAACGAATATACATGTTTTATTTATATAACTTTTTTATATACGTCTTCAATTTGTTGTACTTTCAAAAAAAATGTTGCTGATGGGAATATAGATTGCTGGATAATACATATCATTTAAAAGAGTGTTGTAACTCAACAGAATTACTGAAATACCCATTTTAAATCTTAGGAAACGTAAGAATTTATTTTGAAATACCCATTTTAAATCTTAAGAAACCTAAAATTTATTTCGAAATACCCATTTTAAATCTTAGGAAACGTAAGAATTTATTTTGCATTCTTTCGTTGTTTCACAGAATTTGAACAATTCATCAAATTTCAAAGACGAAATTTAAGTTTTGTAAAATTTCTATTCAAGTTTTGTTACTATCCATTTATTGTAAATAACCCTGACAATGAAGAAGTAATAATAGGGCTTGAATTTTAACTTTTAAAATTGATGAATTGTTAAAATTTTGTAAAACAACCCGTCCTTAATTTGTTAAAGAAAAATTGTTCGATGAATTTCGCAAAAAATAAAAAATTATTATTGATCACACGTATCGTCGTATCGATACAATATATGTTTTCAACTAGCAAAGAACAAAATATAACTTCATATTTAGATAAATTGTAACTTACGTTTTGATGTTGTCTTGAAGTTGTTTAAAAGATCAGTTTTTGATTTTCTCTGCAGAAACGAGAAACTGACGCGTTGTATAAACGGTTATGAATCATAAGACCGACGGGGTGACTTATATATACGATTGAGATGGGGGTAAACAGGGGGAAGCATCTGTGGAGAGGGTAGATTCCGGCCAAGGGTACCAAGGGAGAATTAAATTGTACTCGCGATTAATTTTGTAAAAAGGGTTAAGCGTGTACAAAATTATAATATTCAAATAAACTAGCTATTTAGTAAATACGCCTTTTTTGAAAATTGAAAATCAATCAAACTATGTTTGTTTTAATGGAATAGATCTTTTTTTCAATTTTCGATCTAGTTGCGCCATTTCCTGGAACGCCTAGAAGCCAATTTCAAATAAATTTTCGTTTTGTTTGGTTTAATTGAGTATTGAACCTTTCTCCCCCAGGGACTGGCTTTTAAACTGATCTCAACTTTTAAAATGTTTTTTAAAACTTAAAAAAAATGGTGAGTGAGGATTTGAATTTCCTCCCCATGAATGGAGTCAATACCGCTAACACCTAATTCAATCCTAATTGGAGTTACATTTATTTCATATATTAACTTTAGTCTATTTTTAAATATGGTGTCATCCAATTTTAGAAAAAAATCGTCCAGGCTTAAGTGCCACAAAGTGAAGTGAACTCGACAACGAGTCTATTTGACTAGTTTCAGCTCGATTGAATATGGCGAAATTCATTCAAAATAAGAAAACAAAATCTATATTAAAAAATGGCAGACCCTTTAAAAATCACAAAATCTGACTTTACTTGAGATTATTTAAAAGAAATTTAAACAAAAGAAACACAGTTATTATTAATTATTTTCTGATTAAAATTATATATATATACAGTTAAATATGTAGTGGGTAGGTACTGTTTCGCTTATCTGGATTCTCGACACATCAGTTCCTGAAAATGTAGATTTTTGCAAATTGAATTGAGTTTGAACGCGATGATGTTTATAGATGAAATAATAAACAACCTTTAAGCGAAATAATTTTTTAAAAAATCATATAAAACATGGACATTCACAAACATAACACAAGGATGTGCAATAAAATCAGACTACCAAATGACAAAGCCAATAAACAAGACAGTGACTACAAAAGGATAAAATATTATAATGCGCTGCCGAAAACCATAGAGTCTGCACCAATTGGTACATTCAAGATGAATTATAGAAACTGGTGTAGGCAGACTTATGGAACCTAAGCGCAAGCCAAATACTAAGTTTGGTGATCGCGCTTTCGGAGTATCTGGGCCGAAGGCTTGGAATAAACTCCCTCCGGAAATAAGATCCATAACAAGTCCAACAGAATTCAGGTCTAAACTAAAAACTTACCTTTTTAAGCTGTCATACCCTTAAATTAAATATACCATTCCTGAGGAAGTCCAATTATATCCAATCTTCCAATTTTGTCCTAAATCCCGTATCTTAATTTCGCTAATAAACAATTAGTTAATGTTAATTAAGTGTTAATCTCATGTGACCTACCAGGTAAATATGGTACTGTATATTATCTCCATAATAACATAGATCATTGTAGAAGTATATTATATATTTTTACAGCGCCTTTGAGGTGATTTTGCACAAAAACGGCGCTATACAAATCATCCAAATATTATTATTATTATAGAATCCGGTATAGAAGTTAGAATATACAATGACGTGACAATATATATATAGACGCGCTGCGTAAATATCAAAATGGCAAGCAAAAGTACGTCAATTATAGTGCTTTTGATTTTGTAGTTTTAGTACTACACTGTCACGCGTCGCGTAATGCCTTGAGCTACCTCCAAGTAAATTCCCTCGTGTATTGTGAGAAATTGTTGTAATTACTCGACAACCACTAGTGAAAAGACAAGGAATTACATGTTATTCGTAAATACACACAAATGATGTTATTACTATAAAAAATACAGTTATTTCGATTGTTTCAGGACAGTACAGAAGACAACGCAATATTGTCTTGTCACTGCTCCGTGAACAGACTCAACCGCGCAGTGTAGGACAATGGGACAACACACAAATCTACCGTAGTTCAAACGCGGAACGCTGTCAAAACGGATACAAGATATATTATAGTATTCCATTAACGCGACATTTTTTAGCAAAAATAAGAGATCTGAACGCTGAAACCCGAGATATGTAAAACTGGCTACCGTCCTACTGTTTTGTCAAAGCACGTTAACGGACGCGGTAGGGGGTAAGACACTGTCCCGTGGAGATAGCTTGCCCGTCTATCTCTGGGACAGTGTCTTGATTCATTGTCCTATCTTCCAAACTACTGTTAACACTAGGACAGTGGGTCCGGAGCTAATGATAAATAATATTGGACCTAGGACTGTTCCTTGAGGGATTCCAAATTCTGAATTTGTGGGTTCAATCAATACATAATTAATTTTCACATGTCGGTGTCATTTAGATAGATAACTTACGAACCATACTTTTACCGTTCCTTGAATTCATTGGAATTCAACACATTGGTGTTCTAATTTTTTGATTAGTCTCTGTGGCATATACTGTCAAAAGTCGATGAATATACTTAAACATTTGGGACAAAACAATATTATACTGTTCTCGTGTTTTCCTTGCATTAGTCATCTCATACAGTATTCCATTTTCATCTTGTAGTGCATGGGATTAACGTATCTTGTTATCTCGGTCACACCCGTGATGTAAAATGTAATATTATCGTTTATTTCGTTCACACGCACATATTCTTTGAATGTCTATCTTTGTCACACATTAACAACGTTTCAATTAAGAATTGACTGGAAATATAAGAGTGTTTCTTACTTGCCATTTTATCTTAAGATTTTGTGACAATAGCAAGTCTAGGTGTGTTTTAGTGTCATTGGAATACGTCCTTTTTTTTCTTTCTGAATCCATTGAGATCTGTATACAAGTTGAACGAAAAACATCGTTTAAAACGCCCATAAGTTGTGCATTAATCCACTTACAACATCTGACGCTTATAATGATGATAGTAGAAGTAATTAAAATATTCTAAACATCAGAATTTATACATTTCTTTAAAAAATAACCATGTTCTTCAATTACCACATTTCTAGTTGGTGGTAAATGTTGACTAGCATTTTGCGATATACGAGTACATAACTTAGGCCCATTGTCCACACAGTCGCTTTTTGTAGGATGAATTTAACCTACAAATGAAGATAGGCGTATTTTGCATATTTGTTATGTCCACACTGCTTCTTGCAATAGTCAGTCACGTTACAAAACGTCTCAGTTTTCTTTCAACTAGCATCGAGAAAGCACGTCTTTTGCTGTGAAAATGTCAAGTGATGACGATGAAGTGATTATAGCATACAATTTTATTAGAAGGTGACGAAACAGGCGAAGAAAGTACTGGATTCATCCATACATCGAAGGAAATATAAATTGTAGATTGTTTGTTGCTACCAGAGAGTTATCAGAAGATGATTCTGTATTTCAATCATTTTACCGAATGACTAAATATACGTACCAAAATTTAGTCTCTACTGTTGGACCAATGATACAAAGACAAAATACTGCAATGCGGTCGGTCGAGTAGTGACATGTTGCCGCGCGCACCGCAATACGAACGCATGACGAGCGGCTGACGTGACGTTGCCGCTTCGTGGACACAGATTTCATTGTTTCTACGCAAGATGCAAGCATTCGTCTTCCAATCGTCAATTGACGAAAGCGTGCGTATGACGTGCGGTTACGTGGACAATGGGCCTAAATCTAATTTCGTAATTATTTAAATGGTTGATTTAAAACACACATGTATGTTTATAAAATATTATTTAAATTATTTACCGCGTAAGAGTCCAGTCAGACTATCCCCTCCCTAATTATTGAAGTATGTTTTGAGTCTGATAGATGTGGCGAGGAGAAAGAGATGGGACTGAGGAAGGTGGGGAAGTATCTGACTCTTCAGACCTGGTCACCAAACATGGCTAAAACCATTCAAGCAACGTGTGAATAAGTAAGTATTTTGATACTGGAAAGTGCTACAAATACATTGAAAATATCACAAATTGATAACATAAAATAATATTACGCCGGGATTTAAAACCACGACCTCCGGATTGCTAGTCGAGAGCCTCGACGACGGAGGCCGTCAAATTATTATTTTTTTTTATTTTTTTTTTTTATAGTGAATACCTCACAAGAGTCCCAACTGCTCCCGTCTGGAGCCAGTGAGACTATGGCATCCCCAATTGGGGGATGTTGTGAGGCTGAAGGTAAGTGGGGAAGGGAAAGAGGACGGTGGGGAAGTACCTGGCTATTCAGATCTAGTCACTAAACACGGCTAAAGCCATTTGGAGCAACGTTTCAATTCTGAATGGTGGTCTTACACCAGGGCGATACTGGTAGTATCTTCCACTCTGGAACGTGCCGCAAATATACTTTATATTATTTTAATTAATTAATTGTGAAATAACACAAATTAATCAAATAAAATTTATTTGCGCACGCCGGGTTCGAACCCGCGACCTTCGGAATGGCAGTCCAATGCGTTACCACTGGACTATGCCGGCCGTCAAATTTATATATCTGTGTGATATTTTTACGCAATGGAAATTGTATACTGTAACCTAACCTAACCTAACCTACTATAATCTAACTCTACTTTCGACTAATGCTAAGAATTCCAGAGAGGATATTTTTGTTACCAGATCTGAACAATTACATTTGGGAGCCACCTCTAGGCTGGAACCCCAAAATACCTGATAAACCTCCTAGATTCTGTGTAAAGGAGATCAGCTAATCTGATTGATAATCCGTTGTTAACAGACCGTTTGCCATCTCGAATGAATCTGTTCTACAGGTATTTCAATGGAGCATGCTTGGATGAGTTGATTTTGTGTAAGTCAGCTCACTTGTGGAACGACTTACAGCATCTGTTTTTCCTATTTCATATTTATAGACATTAATGAATCCCATCCTACAGCCTCTACCTCAACCCGCCTCAGAACGCTGCTCAACCCGGTGGTGATATAATTCCCCTGTCTTGACTTCATCTGCCCATTTCTCCCCCCTCCACATTATATAAATATATTCTCCTCCGATATTACCCGGAATAAATATAATTACGTTTACATTTGGCACAGCCCTAGTTCCTTGGAAAATACCTTCTCCATAGGGGTTCCCTTCTTCGATTCTGTATCCAATATTTTTATCAGGGGTTCGCAACAATTCGTAAGTGTAAATATATTTAATTGAATAATATAATTATTAACACCTTTGCAACTTTTCACTTCTGTTCACAACTGTTTCACTTGATCGTGTCATGTCTTCAACCATTCACTTACGAGTTCCCTTACTTTTAAGCAAAATTTTAATAAAATAATCATTTCCGATTTTCTCTTTCGTTCAGGCTTTAAAAAAGTCGCTATCTGTGTCTGTCTGTTTGTGCGCTTAGTTCTTCTAAACTACGCAACAGATTTTGATAGGGTTTTCATTTTCATTTAGAAAATTTCTTCCGGAAGGTTTATGTATATAATACAAATATATCATATTTATAGAAAGTACAGAAAAGTCGATGTTTTATAATCAAGTTGTAAAAATATATTTTCGGGCCATGCATTGCTAAAGCTGGCTAAAACTTATGAGATACATCAAAATAATGTACTACGGAATTGTATATCATAAAAAGGACTACATAAAAATACGTAGGGGTATATGTCTATCTCATAAGATAACCCCAGCAACGCCGGGTATATAAAAATACAGCCTGCTTATGTTCGTGCTGGCAAATCTCGACAAATAGTCGACCGATATCATATACTGGAGGCATAATAAGGATGCACTATTCCTGTATAAAGTAGTTAACAATAATATTCAATGCCCAGAGTTGCTAAACAAGATTCCATTCAATGTACCTGTGCGTTCAACACGCTCTCGTGTCCTGTTCAGGGTGGATCAAGACGAACTCTAAGCAGAATTCTTGCCTGAACAGACTGTGCAATAATTACAATAGCGTATTATCCAAGGTTGATATTTTCAGTTGCAAACTTACCAAATACAAGAGGTCCATAAAAGAATATTTCTCTGATAGTTTGTGAATAATGTTTATGTCTCTATTGCTTATATCTCTATTATGATTTGATTTATATCTACAACCTTTCTCCATGGCTATAAATGTATTGTTTTGTAAATTTTTCATTTAATATATAATGTTTGTTTTGTATAATAAGTTAAATAACTTATTCCTAATTATTTTAATTATTTTAAACCCTTGACTCTATGCAAAAACGGGCGGTCCGTTTGATAGATTCCCCAATCTTAACAAACGGACTGCAATCTTTAGAGCACAGGCGTCAGGTAGGTATGCTGTCCTTGTTCTATCGGTATTACAATGGAAGATGCTCTGAGGAACTAGCGTCATTGATCCCTTCGGCACCGGTACGTAGTCGGGATACACGCCAAACGCGCGCCCAACATTTGTACACGGTTGACATTTGTCACATGAGAACGGGTCGCTTCTACGATTCGTTCTTAAGTTCAACAGCTCGGCTGTGAAACAAACTGCCGGCCTCTGTGTTTCCTCCCTCCTACAACATGGGACTCTTCAAGACCCATTTTCACTACTTCTTCTCCACAAAAAGACCCTCCACACAGCATCCCCAAAGATGACATAGGCCCTGAGGGAAATTATTTTCTTCAGGGCCTCCTGTGTGGAGTTAATATAAAAATAAATAAAAAAATGCTGTCTCAGTTATAGTCACAAGGAGGAAATCCATAATTGGTTTTATTTTCCTATATAATACTTGTGTACAAACTGAATAAATGTAATCTGTCGATTTCCCGAAAATGGATTAATTAAATAAATAAATAGATATCGCTAAAAATTTAAAAGTTTTGTTCTTATTAGTGCCAGGAGTGTTTAGCGTAATGAGATACGGGGTCGATTTAAGGTGTATGTAATGTAGTTTTTTAACAGTAACATCGTGGCATACAGTATTGAATGGTGAAAGATGTCGGAGACGCCCGAAATAATCTTTATAAATAAAAATGTTAATATTCGTTTGTTCAAAACCTTAAATCACCGAAAGTTGTTGCTTTGAAATTTTAAAACAACGTTGCATTCGAATACGCGTGTGTTTTTATATACCTATATTAATATAGATGTCACCTGTGACAGGTAAAAACATGCTTTTACATGTCATCTGTGTATTAAAAAAATAGCGCCATTTGTTGGATGTAAAAGCAACACTCCCTAACGTTTTTCTATCTGAACTGACTGACTGAGCCACAGCAACGAGTGGCGGGGTATAGCTAGTTTTAAATATATAAAAAAGGTTGACGTTCCCCGTCCGCATTGACTGCACACATTATATGACATTATGTCTTGTTCTCCTAAGTGCAAAACATGAAATTTAACTAGGGTTTTTAACAAAAACGACCGGGCATGGCCGGGAATCGCCTCCAGAACACAATCAATGAAGGATATTAGTACAATGAATGGAGATGAGGAAATCCAGTACCTATTTAAACCAATAAAAATACAGTATTATAAATATGGTATTTTCGTATTCGGGACTTACAGGTCAGTGCAATTAGCGCCAAAAAGGGGGTCGCGATCGTAATTATTCCGGTAGTCCCAATTTTTTATATATTTTATAAACTGATCCCCTGATGTAAAATCTGAATTTCTGACCGATCGCGCCACTGCCAATAGATATAATCACGTTTGTTTTAGGAAACGGTTCATGGAAAGCAAACCAACTAGTCGCGCAAAAAACATGTTTTTCAAAAATATACGCACCTTTACGACTTTTTACCCCGGTAACTATTAGAGATAGAAGAAATTTGTTTTAACAAAAGTTGTAGGTAATTTTATGTTCTATTATACTTGTTAAGCTACTTTAGCCGAAATTTGCATTGGAAATGAGATATTTGGGAAAAACTAGATTTTGTCGCGATTTCGGCTGTTTTTTTTCAAAATGACGGCGCGAGCACAGGTGAGCCAAGGTCGGAAACTCAGATTTTACATCAGGGGACCAGTTTATAAAACATAAAAAAATTTGGACTGCCGGAATAATTATGATCGCGAATTGCTAATTGAAGCGGCGTTTTGCGTTATTTATGGTTGCTTCGTTCCATTCCCATAAGTCGAGGTTCAGCTCGGCAGTTTGACTCACGTATGTATATGCAGCGTTACATACATAATGATTGACAGTAAATTTCACTTTCGATAATGAATGACATCCGATCACTTCCATCACTTCCCGTCCGAGTTGAAACTCGACAGATAGACTCGTCGATGACAATAATGGATGACATTACAGTAGTCAATTCACTAAATAAATGTCGGTCCTACATCGGTAATCCAGTAAGTACTGTGACACGTGTCCTAAAAAGCCACGTGTGCATTTGGGTGACTGTTTTCTAAAATACCACACGTTAAAAAATTATAAAGATTAGAATATGCAATTTTTTCTTTTATTAACAACCTTATATGAATATATATTTTTTAATAAGAACGGTGGTAGTACAGGGTTTTCCAATAAGAGGTGTTATTTTGATATTCAAAGAAACTTTTCCCGTAAGAGATCAATGGTTTCGTTGCTTGTGTGGCACTTAGCACCGTCTTGTTGAAAGTAAACGTTGTCCAGATCAATACCATCCAATTCCGGCCATAAAAATCATTAATCATCTCTCGATAGCGCAATCGATTCACCATAACTGTTGCTCCAGCCTCATTTTCAAAAAAGTAAGGTTCAATGACTCCGCCGGACCATAAGCCGCACCAAACAGTCACACGTTGAGGATAGAGAGGCTTTTCAACAATAACTCTTGGGTTTTCCGAGCCCCAGATGCGACAATTTTGCTTGTTGACGAAGCCACCGAGGTGGAAATGGGCCTCATTTGCAATTGATTCACTCAAGTGAATTTTAATAATTTCAATGCGTTGTTAAAGCGTGTATCGTTTCATTTTTATTAATGGCGTAGTTTCTACTTGTCAAATATCAAAAATGACAGCTTTAAAAGTAACATCTACCGAAATAGCGGGCTATTCAAAATAACATCTATTATTGGAAATCCCTGTATATCATTTTATTTACTGCCTTACCAAATAGCATTTTTTTCTAATGTACTAAATATATAGTAGCTGGTATACTTTATAAAAAATAATTTAAAGTACAAAGGGTTTATTCTTCTAGATTTAAAAGCCAGAGGTCACGCGCTCAAATACCGGCGAGCGCAAGTAAATTTTATTTGACTAATTTGAGTCATTTCACAATTTACTCCAGTAACTAGTTCCAGGTGTAAGACCACAATTCAAAATTGAAACGTTGCTTTTTTTATAATTTTATTCTAGATAAAAGAAAATTACATTTTCACTTATTTAACTAGAAATAACAAATACATTACACATATAAATAACAAATATATTAGACAACGATATTATTCACTTTCATTGTTTTGTTGATTGAACCTACACTTTTTTCATTTTTAATTTCGTTTGGGAGGCAATTATGTTGCTCCCCTCGTAACCAATGGATTGCTTGCCATAATTAGTATGTATGGTGTTTAAATGTATTTTATCGTGTTGCCGTGTAAAGTGTGTGTGTACTTGGGACGTTTTAATGAGTTCTGTATTTGTATGTATGAGTTTCTTATTTATTTTGTAAATAAGGAGACATGTATTATATTCATATAATTTTCTTAATTTTAATAGTTTTGTTTCCACGTATAATTTTTTTGTTGATGTTCTAGGTGTGAAATGAAATAGCTTTTTGATTACTTTGTTTTGTGTTACCTGCAGTTCGTTTATATATGTTTCACATGCATTTCCCCAGATTTCAATCAAGTAGTTTAAATGTGAGTGTACGAGGCTATAATAGACCTTTTTAAATTTTATTTGGTAACAGATATGATATCCGGCTAAATACGCTTATTAAGGGGGTGATTTTATCTTTAATATCTTGAATATGCTGTTTATCAATGCACAGCCCAAGATATTTCTCCTGTATCAGGATTTGCAGGTTTTTATATTCAATTTTTAAGGTTACATGAGGAGGAATTATTTTACGAGTTGAGTTTAAAATCATGAATCCTGTTTTTTTACATTCATTTTTAGTATATTTGATTGGAGCCAACTGTTAATTTTGTCTAAGTCACTCTGTGCACATTCTAGAAAGATGTTTAACCCTCTTCTTGGCACCGATAGAATTAAGCATCACAAAAAATATGTTCTTACATATTTGAAGTCTGTTAGGCTTCAGATTCACAAAAACAAATGAAAAATGTTTTTATTGTTTTTTATATAGTTTATTTGGAGTTGTATCCTATAGGATACATTGCCAGGTTGTTACAAATCAAAATTTAAAAAAAAATACTATGGAAAATGAAAAATTATGTCCTAAAAGCTAATTAAAACTATTATTTTGTGTGATATGATAGGAAACAATTTCTCTTATCAGTAAAACAAAGCCTTAGGCCACATTTTATGCAAAATACAGACGTTTGTACAGAATTGCATAGTCGGCATCTTCCTTTTTCTTTATGTTCCGGAAAATGTCCGAAGTTATCAAACCGGACTTCATCATCCGGCCTGGCTTTTACAGGATTCTTTATTTTGTTTGGTGGCGTTGTGATGTTTCCGATAGGACGGCCACGTATTTTGTTTTTGTAAAGCAGACCATTTGCAATTTTTAGACGAAAATCCTTCAAACATATTGTTTTTTTGCTTCCTTCTTTTTGTAGGGCCTTTTCACGCCGGTAAAGTAGCCATGCGTTGTTGATAGATATATCGAGTAATTGAGAAAATATCGCCATATACCAACGATGTGTGCGAAAAGTGCATCGGTACAAAGCTATCAGCATATCGGCTAAGTCGACACCACCCATATGGGCATTGTACTGCTTTATTATTTAGGGGCAGGTGACGTCAATTTTTTTGTCTTGTTTGCTATATCTTTGTATTGTAGATAATGGGTGTGAGTCTACAAATGAACTTCCAATAATGAAAGCACGATTGTCAAACCAAGTGACTGCAGTCAATTTTTTCTTCTCATCCGTCATTTGATGAAAAGCTCCTCTTCCAAGTCTCTTGAGTTGTTTATCAGGTTTAAGTTTACATTCTCGTAATCGATTTCGCCGCATGGTGCCCAGACCTAAAATTCCGTACTCATGACGAAGATGATGCAGAAGTTCAAAAGAGGTAAAAAAATTGTCAAAATATATAACAGAGCATGCCGCATTGGGAATAGACTTACTGAGAGTCAGAACGACTTTTGCCCCCATTCCAAGATTTTCTTCGTAGTTTGAAAATTCACAACCACGAAATTTTGCCTCTCCACCGTATATCAAGAAGTCATATACTATGCCCGAAACCCCCGATAGGACAAACATTTTAAAGCCCCATTTTTTAGGTTTGCTCTTTATATATTGTCGGGAACCTGCTCTTGTTCCTTTGTATGGTATCATCATTTCTTCGACAGAATTTTTTATCTCTTTTTCAATTTTTAAACAATTCTGCTTTACCAGTTCAAAAAGAGGCCTTATTTTAAAATAAACATCCCCATCAACATCCTTATTGTTAACAAAATGAAGATATCTTCTGATGGACTGGTATCTTTTGAGTGGCATGATACTTGCCACTTGCTCAATTCACATTTTTTCAGACCAATAATCAGTGTATGCTGGTAGTTTTATTAGGTCCATTAAAATTTCAATGGCCAGAAAGTCACATATCTCACTGTAGGAAGTATCAATGCATTTGCTTGATGATTGTGTGGAATACAAATTGGTGTTACAAACTATCATATTGAATGCTTCTTCTGAAAAAAACATTTTGAAGTACTCTAAGGGCGATTTTATCTTCTCTGGAGTTGTAAAATGATTGTCACATATGTCTACTTTTGACATAAAATCTTTCTCTTTCCAATCAAAGTTCATTTTTTTCTTACGATTAACATGTCGACGTGTCCGTAGTTCAGCGCTTGAGGTGTTTGCGGAAAGATCAGCAACATGAGCCATTGGTTCATTATCTTCCTCCAATGCATCATGAACAATTCCAAAGTTTGATGAGCGTACTGCAGATGAATCATCTTGTAGTTCATCATCTTCGTCATTTTCAATATCAGAATCTGCTCCCGATATTGGTATTATAGTCAGCATTTCTTCAATTTCGCGAGGCTATGGAAAAATGAAAAAATCATAATATTTAGATTTCAAAGGGGTTTACTACACAATACAATAAACAATAAATACTTGACATTGTACATAAAATAATATAAACTCTTAATAACTTGGCATTGTATCTCAGGGGATACACATTAAATCAAATGTAATTCACTGCAGACTTGGCGGTGTATATCATAGGATACACACCATTTTGAAATGCAATATAAACAAGATTTGTCACAAATGTTACTCAGTATATATTTTTTATTATTCACTGAACCCTTATAAACACGAATTCATTCCTTAAATAACTAAATATTTAATAATGCAAGTAATAAATAAAGATAACTTACAGACAAATTAGTTGTGCGTCTTCTGTTGGCAGCCATCTTGCAGCGGTATGAGTTTGAACTGTCACTGTTCTTCTTAATTAAACAATAGATGGCTCTAGTGGCACTAATTATCAAGTTGAGAACATGTTAAAGCGGATTTCATTAAAATCTATTTTACCCATGTACCAGTTCAAGTGGGAAAAAATTATGAAAACTATGTATACTATAGGATACATTGCCAAGAAGAGGGTTAAATCTTTACCCCAGTAGAAAGTTGGAGTATCATCTGCATATAAAAAAATATCTCCGTTTAAATCTAATTGGGAGATATCATTTATATAAATTTGGAACAGAAGTGGTCCTAGTATGGATCCTTGCGGAACTCCGTAGTTTATTGGTAGGTGGTTGCTATTTTGATTATTGATGCTAACGAATTGCTTTCTGTTGCTAAGATATGATTTGAATAGATGTAATGGCTTTGGCCTTGTTTGGTGACCAGTTCTGAATAGCCAGGTAATTCCCCACCTTTCTCTTTCTATCTCTTTCCCCTTGCCATTACTTCGAGTCTCTGAAATTGAAATTAAGTTTTTTTTTCACATAGTTTTCGCGAGCCAGTCCAGTGTACCATATATCCATGTAATTAACCTCTTGGGGACCACTGAGTGGTGCTGGTGTAGCTATTACCAACACTGCTGAGTTATCGTTACACTAACGTCTATGCCACGTCGATACACGAGTTACCTAGAGATCGACATACTAAACTGTGCAGTAGTCAGTGGTGTCATGTTTGCGACACAAGGAGATTACCACTCACCAAAGATGTGCTTTATTTCAAATAAATCCATTTCAAATGGAAATGCAAAATGGGTATTTTCCATTTTGCATTTTGAACGCTTTTCTAAAAACCATTTCGCATTTTGCATTTTAAATGCTTTTCTCAGTGCATTTTCCATTTTAAATGCACCAAATATCAGTCGGTCCTCAACCTCGCTATGAGAGATAATTTACATTTGTCAACTTGCTCCCTGGTAGGAGCCCTGGCAATTGAGTGATACCATTACAAAAAATACTGATTCAAATACTGAACATGGCCATGACGCTGTAATATTAAATGTTAGATAGCAGTTTCTATGTTTTTACGTTGGCAACATTAATCCCGCGCAAAATTTTTGTGGTTTCATAATCTATAGTCGTGGTGTTTTTGGATTTACCATCTTGTAATATGTTTGTTCTACATTGATGTCCATTATTAAATGACAAAATTGTTTAAAAATTCTATATTTATTTTAATTATTTGACCTGAGAAACCATTTTGCACTTTTAATGCATTTTGAAAATAGGTATTTTGCATTTTGCATTTGAAATGCTTTTCTAAAAACCATTTTGCATTTTCAAATGGAAAAGTTTTGACCCATTTCCATTTTGCATTTCAAATGGTTTTGGGTACCCATTTTGCACATCTCTGCCACTCACCCACAGATATTGTCTCGCGTAGTCCTGTGCGCACAAACTGTGATATCTTTTTAAAAAAATTATTATATCGATATTTCAAATACAGATTGTTGAATTTCTTATATACAGGGTGTCCGGGGTCAAAGTGCAGTAACTTCGGGAGGTGATTCTACACAATTGTAGGAGCAAAAAATACAAATAACTTTTTCCGAAATTCCGACTTTTTTTTCCATACAAAAAGACACACCTACTAAAAATCCTTAGTGGAGGTACACACTTACCCGATAAATTTGCTGTGTACTTATCGACCGCGAGACTGGTGACGCACAGTGGGCTAAAAATCGTCTTTCATAGACATAGAGACTTGAATTTTTAAGAGAATTAAAAATAAGGAGTAGTAAGAATCCTAGGCTTGCAGTGTAAATAAAATATTGTAAACTAGACAAAGCATACTCAAATGTAAAGCATTTAAGCATAAAAATGAATCATCAATATAAAAGTTTTTTTTTCAACTTTGAGGATTAAAAAAAAAAATCTGCGCCAGAAAAGTTGCGCCACAATACGAAGTATGTCAAAAAAATACAAATAAATAGTAGTATATCTGTGTGTAAGGATATAATGGTCAACCTTATGATTCCAGAGATAGCCTCATTTTTAATGTCAGCGCCATACAAATTTTTCTTAAAAAAATGATAACTCCTTCATTTGTACACGCAATTGCTTCATATCTACGAAATTTTATAGCATAGTAATGATCAGCAGAATCCATTTCTAGCCAAAAAAAAACCCTTGAAAATTCAAGTATCTATGTCTATGAAAGGCGATTTTCAGCCCACTGTGCGACGTTGTTTATTATTTGCCACTGAAGTTTCCGTCGTTGAGAGGTATGTTGTAAGTATGTTGTAGTAAATGTGGATTAAAAATCCTTATGTTTTTCACGGCATGAAACGATAATTGAAGTAATCAGCTTTAAGAAGAATAAATGAATGAATCTCTTGTTACGTAACGGGCGGCCTTCAGGCCCTCTGACCCATTATCGAGTGATGTTACCCACAAGTATAGTGAGTACATGTGAGGTATTTGTTTACAATATTTCTTTAAAGTAAACAAATCACAGTTATTGTGTTACCAGCTGTAAAGCGCGGGAAGGGGGGGTTAGCGGGTGTTAGTTCTGGGATCGGCCGGTCGATTTTAAATGATCCAAAAGAAATAATAATGCAGTACACTCATGCCGGCGCAATTTTTCGTTTGTAGCTGAAAAGTACATCGAAAAGTTGAAATTTCAAAAAAGTTATTTATCGTCTAGAATCACCTCCCGAAGTTACTGCACTTTCACCCCGGACACCCTGTATATAAAAAATAATGTTTGTTTGTCCCGTATGCTTTCCTATGCCGTTGATCAGAATTGCAATGATTTTTTTTTTTCCTTCAATAAGTCTCTCGATCCGTCCCGCCAAGCGATTGATCCGTCACCAAGACCTGGAAAAACCTCACCACACGAACCCGGAAAACACTGCTAATTCACTGGCTATAGCTCGCCACTTGGGGCGACCTATGTAAAGGTTTTGACTATCCAATAAATGGTTCCCGAGGCGACGGTACCCATACAAGCCTCCCAAATGGATGTTATCATTAATTTTTTTTTTTTTAATCATTTAAATATCAAATAATATTCAAGTAATACCTAAATCCACTTTTACATTATTACGTCTTTTTGAATTGATACAAATCTTGGATGTGAAAATTAACACACTTCCCGACATCCGATCGAGCTGAAACTCAGCAAACACACTCGTTGTCGATATCGCTGCATTTTCTTTGAAATCGGATGAAATTACATCAGTTAATATATGAAATAAATGTCTGTCCTACCCTATTGGCATTTGGCTGTTAGAGTTGTCAACTCCAGTTTCTGGGAAGAAAGGTAAAATCCTCAGAAAAACCAAAAAAAATTACGTTTTCAAAATAGACGTTTTCAAGTAAAAAAACACTTTGTTTTGAAAAGTACGTAGATAATATTTAATACAAATAATGTAATTTTGAAAAACATTTAAGCGTAATGAAGTCATAAAATACTTCTAGAATCCAATTAATTCAAGGTATACATTTCTTCAAAATATAATTCATAATTACATTTCTCAAACATTTTCAAAAGTGCTAAATTTTATTTTGAAAAACATCTTAACGCTTTTTAACAATATAATTTAATTTATTTCTTTAATGTTGCCATAGATTCCCAATCTGTCCATGACATAATCATAATTTTTTTTTTCTTCTTGTTGTGAACTTATATCATTATTTTTTATTATTTGTATGCCATCTGCAATTTTAAAACTCGCAATGAAATTATGTATACCGCAGACATAACACAAGAAGTGCAATGAAATTATATATTTATCACGACGTAACATAAGAATTATATATACCACAGACATAACACAAGAACGTGCAATGAAATTATATATACCACAGACATAACACAAGAACGTGCAATGAAATTATAGATCCCACAGACATAACACAAGAACGTGCAATGAAATTATATATACCACAGACATAACACAAGAACGTGCAATGAAATTATAGATCCCACAGACATAACACAAGAACGTGCAATGAAATTATAGATCCCACAGACATAACACAAGAACTTGCAATGAAATTATATATACCACAGACATAACACAAGAACGTGTAATGAAATTAAGCTACAAAAAATATGCCATTTTATAATGCGTTTCCAGAAACCATAAAGTGTGCATCAATTGATAGATTCTCAATTGATAATAAAAATTAAATAATGTCTGAATGAAATTAATAATAAATTAGACATGTGTAAACTTGAATGTACAAATGGCTAAAATAAAATTAATAAATAAATAAAAATATTTCGCATCCACAATTTTGGTTCCTGTGTTTTTAGGCTGAAGGAAGTGGTGTGGGAGAAAGGAGACGAGTAAGACGAAGGTTGGGAATTACCTGACTATTCATATCTGATCGCCAAACATCACTCATTTCAGGTAATGAAAACGTTTTATGGCGCCGTTCTTCAAATATTAGTTGATCCGCGTTCGATTATCAGCCGTGTATACGGTGTCCGGAAACTCGTAGGTAAAACGGGAAACTGATGAATCCTACATCACCCAAAGAACATTTTTTTTTTAAAAGAAATTAAATCAAAAAAATCATGCTACAATGTAGAATCAACCAATTTAAAAAATATATATTTTTTAAACTTTTTTGTGTGCTAGTTAATTAATAAAATTTACTTACGCACAACGAACTCCGGATTCGTAGTCGAGAAGTTTAACCTTAGACTAATTTTATAAACGATATTCGTCTGTTCCAAATGTTTTTTTCCTAGAACTTTTAGATATACGGTATACAGGGTGTGCGGAACATGCTGTGTAAAATATTAAAAAATACTCTCTAATAGGCATAGAGAATGACCCACCGCATAAAATATTTTTCTTTTTTTTATGTGAAACCGCACAAGAGTCCCAACTGTTCCTAACCGTCTGGAGACAGTACGACTATGGGATCCCCAATTGAGGTATGTTGTAAGGCTGAAGGTAGTAGGGAGGACAAGGAAATGGGAAGAGGAGGGTGAAGAAGTAACTAATAAGTAATTAAGAGAACAAATAAAGTATCTAGGAATCGTAATTGTCCATAAGCTTGGATGGATACCTCACATCAAACAAATCACAAATAAACTTCTCAAAACACATTGTCCTAAACATAAGAAACATATATAAAATAAAACAATTGAAAACAATATATTTTGCACTTTTCCAATCAATAATAGAATATGGAATTATTGCTTGGGGAGGAGCAACAAACTCGGCTATCAATTACATAGAAACCGCACAGAAAACGAGCTTAAAGGTAATACTAAAAAAAACATAGACTGACTGATACAGAACAAATATTCAACAGCTGTGACGTACTAGATATACGCCAATTGTACGTTAAAACACTACTAAACTAAATTATTGACAAAAAAAAAATTTCAACATACAGAAAATAACACTAACAGACCAGTTAGACAAGCGTACAAAGAAAACATAAAAACTCCGACAGTAAATTCAAACTTTGGACAAAGACACTACCAATACCATGCTATAAAAGCTTTCAACAGTGTAAAACTTGAAATTAAAATTGAGGAAAATAAAAATATATTCACACACAAAATTACAAAATGGATTAAAGAACAAAAAAGACAACATTACCAAAATGTCATAGCATAAAATAAAACCTACACGTAACACACAAAACCAATATAAACACACATCACTCACAAACACACAAGATTATATTTTAAATGTATTATTTTCTCTTTAAATGTATTAGGTAGATTATATTTTCAGATTATAAAATGAAGGCCTCAGCACGGGCAAGCCACTCAGTGAGGCCAACATTACTGGAAAGCTTTGAAATATTAAAAATATTGTACCAAATAAAAAAAAATGTGACTGGCTACTTAAATCTGGCCAAATCATAGACATATGAATATTAGTAGACCTGCCCTAAGTGATTAAAAGCGTATTATCCCCACTCCCCATACCGGTTCCATTGGAGCCGGCTGTGCTCGCGTATGGCCTCAAGTGAAATTTGAAAACGTGACGTCATCATTCTTGTGCGAACTATGGTCGAGGCATCATCGGTTCATTTTACGAAATAACACGGAAAAATGTTGACTTGTGATATGAAAACTTGTAAAAATAGATGTGAAAAAGAGAATAAACCCAATTGTCGTATTACATTCCATATAATAAGCATTATTTTACTTTATTTTAAGCTTATTCACATCGTATAATATGGATCAGTTGTAGAAACATGTCTGGACGCGAAACACAAAGCTGGTTGTTTGCTGGGAAGTAAATTATGAACATTTATAAAAGTGTCCTAACTAAATACTTAAACGAAATATTCGACTCTGAAAATAGAACCGAATTTTTTTGCCGAATTTGGACTTCGCAAATTTGTTCATAACGTGGCGAGTAATTTGCGCTCCCATGTAAAAATGTCTATTCATTCAAAAGCAGATTTTACTTTTAAGAAGTAAATGGTGATATTATAATGCGAGATGCCTATTTACTGTCAGATTAATTTATTGACGAATCACAGTCAGCTTCACCCCCTTCGTTCTTCAACAGTTGATTTTACCCCTCGCCATTATCTTCTCGTCTATTAATTCCTATGTCTGTGGGCCAAATCCATTTCAAGCAATGTTTCAGTTCTGAATTGTGTTATTACACCAGAGGGAGAGTATCTTTCACTAGTATTTCAAATTAGTAGTTCAATCTCATGTATTCTTATTTTTTGTGTGAATTCGGCACAAGTGTCCCAACTGCTCCTAACCGACTAGAGTCAGTGAGACTATGGTATCCCCGATTGGGAGATATCATCAGGTTGAAGAGAGAAGGGAAAGGAATCGGAAGGGTAATAGGAAGGTGTGTAGGTAACTGGCTTATCTGATCTAGTCACCAAACACGCTCAGAATCATGTTTTGTCTTTAACTCCACACAGGAATTAATAAAATAAAATACTTGCAAATTGATAATAGGTATTTTTACTATCGAATAAATGACTATAAAGAACGTATTTTTATTTCGATTTAAAATATGCCATTTTTGGTTTGCCGCCAAAACGACATGTTCGTTTTTATTCGTGAATTTGACAGCGTTGGCGTCACTCCGAGCAACGTTGGTGACAGCTATGTTTATTTATTTATTTATATATATATATATCGATAGCGCAATCCATTCACCGTAACTGTTGCTCCAGCCTCATTTTCGAAAAAGTAAGGTCCAATGACTCCGCCGGACCATAAACCGCACCAAACAGTCACACATTGAGGCTTTTCAACAATAACTCTTGGGTTTTCCGAGCCCCAGATGCGACAATTTTGCTTGTTGACGAAGCCACCGAGGTGGAAATGGGCCTCATCACTCAAGATGATTTGCATTTGATTCACTCAAGTGAATTTTAATAATTTCAATGCGTTGTTGAAGCGTGAATCGTTCCATTTTTTTTTAATGGCGTAGTTTCTACTTGTCAAATGTCAAAAAATGACAGCTTCAAAAGTAACGTCTACTGAAATAGCGGCCTATTCAAAATAACACCTCTTATTGGAAAACCCATAACATCTAATTTATTTATATATATACGCCTAAAAAGGCTTTTACATGATGCAGTGTACATAGGAGAATATGTATTATACAGGAGATATTGACAGTAAAAAGATGTAATCCATTTTAAAGCAGGTACAAAATACACACTTGTAAAATTGTGATTACAAGTATAATGAGAAAATATTAAAAAAATGAAGCAATATTAGTAAAACGTAAGAGTAACATAAAAAGTCAAAAAGAAATTACAACAACACTACATATAAAACAAATCATTAAAACTAATTTACCAACGCTACTATAATTTGTAGGATTCAACAAAGTTTTGGTATAGATTATGCGTTCTATAAATGGAGTCAATAAATAAATCAATAGCACCCCCATACTTGTTGCCCAGATCATGCATCCTTTTGGTCAGTGAGTGTGTCTGATAGTTGGTCGAGTATGTATTACAGAAGAATGTTATATGTTGTCTTGTATTCCTAGTCTGCACATGTAGTTTAATAGTGGCAAGGATGACTCTGTGTAACACAACTAGGTCTGAAATAATTCTGACTATTTTTATTTATTTATTTTATTTATTTAGTACAGGTGATGATACAATGACACATGTAGATAAAAAATACTTTGACTGCCCAACTAGGAGGAATTCCCGTTTTAGGACAGTCAAAATTGAGTTAGTATTCATGCACGCATACATATTTTGTAAGAACAAAAACAGAAAAGGAAAAAAAAGAAAAGTAATATAATATATACATAACTAAAAAAATATATACATATATAACTAAAAAATAATGATACATTAAAAGAAAAATATTATTATAAAAGATTAAAAGCAAAAAGTTATAAAGTTAACTGATGTTAACTTGTTGTTTGGTTTGTTTAGTTTTGTTTATTTTCTTGTTTTCTTAATGTGTTTGATATTTTGTTTGTTTTATTTTTGGAAAAGTGTGAGTTATGTTATGTTACCAGACAATGGCGGTTTCTATGTCATAATTACGCTGTAGCCAGTTGGAACCGTTTCAAATCATTAAATGAAAATTAACTTTAAATATTCCACAAACTTTTCCAATCCCAATTACAGGATGGTTTATTTTTCATTTTGGTGAACTGTTTTGTCATGAAACCGTTTGCGATACCTTGGAGTGATTTGTTGGCATATTTTGCCATTTTTTAAAAACGTTTTGAGAGATCGTTTGACCATAATTTTCCATATTTATATAACCTAAAAATATTGGATAAACGGCAAAATCTAGGTGGATTGATTAGCTTAAAACCGAAGTAAGCAGTTTCATTTGTTTTCATATTAATATTTTCAGAAACGGTATTAAGTAATATTAACTGTTTAGGGACGGCTTGTTTCTCTGCTTGTTGATTTTCAAGTTCTGTCAAGGTTTTATTCAAGTTCCTGACTTTAAATTATTTAAACAGAAGTTCCGATGAACAGGTTTAAATAGATTTTTTTTTAATGATAAACTAATGTTTATAAGACAAGGTTTTTTATGCATAGCACAAAGGATAACAATTTTTCATAGTTTCATAGAGATATTTTCAATTTGTATGGATATTTCAAGGGACTAATTATTGCTTAAAATAATTTGTCAAGAATTGTATATGTTATTTATATAAATGAATATAACCACGTGTTTCCAAGCGCTTTGTATGGCATCTATTCAATTAGCCCGCGAAACCTTTGCTATTGCCTGCGAAATGTTTGCCGACAAAGTGATAGAATTACATTCGCTTTGAAGCACAGAATAAAGAAGATTACTAGAAATGTTATGTGGTGTTTTTCGTGATCCTAAAGTCTGATAATTCTTTGATTAAATTTCATATTATGCAGAATTGTGTTTCATCATTATTATGATGTTTTATTTCGATCAAGTGGGATGGCGATATGCGATGTCAGACAAGTTTAAGAGAGACAAAGCGTCTGCTAAATGTGCTAGAGACGAAAAGTACTTTTAGTTTCCGTCGTGGCCTACGTCCTGTTTAGGGGTGCTGTGTGGAGGGTCTCTATAAGGAAAGGAAGTAGAGGAAGTTCTCGGACGGAAAATGGTATGAGGGGTGGGTAAAAGTCTGGGGGTCAGTGTACGGAGAAAAATTAGTATTTCTAATTAATTAAGAATCTCAAAAATAAAAATAAAATGGGACAGCAGGCCCTTAACGCATGAATTGTTAGGTTTACTGTTAAACTTTTAGTAAAAGAGAATCGTATTATCGCGATGTCGGAACAAGTGTTCATAAAAATAATAATATTTTCGCATATATTTAGGAAATGAGATGAAAAGAATTTGGCATTCTCAAACTATAAAAATATAACCATTCGTTATTTCGGTTACTGGCATTATATCTAGCTCTCTCATTCAAAATTTAGGCGTATTAGATCTGTCAAAGAATTTATATATAAAAATGCAAAAATCAGTCATTTTAAATACATGTAGTATTTTTTTTTTAAAGTTTCTTTATTCAATGAAATTATTAGTTACATGCATTGAGGAATTTTTCGACCACCATGCTAGGCACATGCCCGTGTTATTTTATACATTAGAAGTTCTACCGAGCCGAACCCTCTGATATGAAAATATCTGGAGTCGGTGAATTATTTTCCCATTTGATCTCTGGTGAGTTGACGTGTTGTTCTTGTTTTGTATTTATTTTGCTTATATAATGCACTTGCATAATGTTGATTGACTAGATGATCATTTATGGAAAAGTGTGTGGAAGGGTTTAGTTTTTCCTATGGGGAAGATTTAAAACAATTTATTCAAGGTATGCTGCAGTTGCATGGATACGTGTTCCGACGTATTAGGAATTTACTAAAAGCTTATCAGGAAACGACCTGCAATCCCATTTTCAACCGGATTACCAATAATTAGAAGAGATTTTAAATAAATTAGCTATTCTTATTTTTCTCCTTGTGTGTACAGGAATGACCGATCCGGCCCGCCACGCAGTTGATGGGTATACGCATCCACCACCAAGACATGTAAAAACCTCACCCTTTACATCCCTGCCTAATCACCAAACGTAGCTCGCCACTTGGAGTGACCTACAGTAGAGGTTGGCTATCGAAAAAATTGTTCCCGGGGCGGCGGTACCTATACCCGCCTGCCGAATCGTGAATTCTCCTCGTACTACTTAAGTCAGTGCACGAAGAAAAATAACCAAAGCTATTTTTATTAAAAATCTCTTCATATTATTCATAAACCGGTAAAAAAACGGGATTGCACGCAGTTTCCTGTTAAACGTTTAGTACATTCCTCATATATCGGAACACGTGTTCATGCACCTGCACCATACCGTGGTAATATATATAAAGACTAAATGTGAAAATACTATGATTTTTATGAACACGTGTTCCGATATCGCTATAATACGTTATTTTTTTACAAAAAGTGTAACAGAAAACCTATCAATTTATTCGTGGGCCTGCTGTCCCGTTTTTAATCGGATTACGAATAATTTGAAGAGATTCTTAATATTTTGTATCAGTATTAAGTTTTTTCCGTGTGGCGACATTTTTGTATCAATTCTAATCCAGACATTTCTAGTGAGTACCATCGTTATATACAGTGCTTTTGCACAACCCTGTTTTGGCAAATAGCTACTGGCCAGTCAGGGTGCCACATTCCGCTAATTAAATTACTTATTTGTTAATATTAAGTTGTTATTGGAGAATCGAGTTACGCTTAAATTGTAAGTATACATGTTTCTACCTGGGTGGAATACTGAACAAGGTGCAGTATATATTTTTTTATTACTTTTAAATCTTAAGACGTGATTAACCGCTTCACAATTCTGTCTTGGCACACATTTTTTGCTTCAATCACATTTATACATGGGTTATTTTTGAGATGACTTGACTCAAGTACCTATTTGATTTACTTGGTCGTGCTATGTTTTCACATTGCATATTGAACATCGTCGCCACTATCAAATTCCATTTACCGACTAGGAACACAAGACAAAATGTAACATTCTTCTGCAAAACATACACAACCAAATATCAGACACACTCACTAACCAAAAGGATGCATGTTCTGGACAAAAAGTTTGTTTACTGACTCCATTATTAGAATTTAGCTTAATTTACACCAGGTCCTTGTATATATTTTTCTATTTATACGCCGATGGGGTTTTTACATCAGGTACCCGGATAAAAATTATCCTGTTAAAAAAGTGATAGCATGCCAATTTCCTGATAAAATATTAGTCATTCAGAATATATCAAGAACACGTGTTCTTTTCCTAATAAATATCACGACGGAATGCGACAAAATCAATATGTACCAATATAATTTTTTTATGAACACGTGTCTCGCCGTCCTCATAAAACACTCGCTTTTAACTGATAATTTGTTAGGAACTCTGTCAATTCATTATTGAAAGGCCCCGTTTTTAAGGTGATATGTTTTACTACAAAATACAATTATTTGCTTTCGGGGCAATAGAAAATACTGCAATAAAAATTACAATTACGTTTAAAAAATTGCGTTCGTCGTATGGGATGACTGTAGTTGTATCTATATATAAAAATTGCGTTCGTCCTATGGGATGACTGTAGTTGTATCTATATATACAAATTGCGTTCGTCGTATGGGATGACTGTAGTTGTATCTATACTGGTGTCCGGAAACTCGTAGTACAAGCGGGAAACTGGAAAAAAAAAATATTTTCGGCTATTTCAGGGTTAAAATGCTAATAATAATTTCAATCCATTTCATCGCGTCGGCGTCTCAGATCGAATGACGAAAAAAATTTGACCCTGAAATAGCCGAAAATATTTTTTTTTTGTTTTTTTTTTTTTTTTGATAAAAATTCTCACATCAAAAAACTTTATGTTTATTTGGGTTCCCCATGTGGTGTAGATTCTCCAGTTTCCCGCTTGTACTACGAGTTTCCGGACACCATGTATATAAAAATTGCGTTCGTCGTATGGGATGACTGTAGTTGTATCTATATATAAAAAATGCGTTCGTCATGGGATGACTGTAGTTGTATCTATATATAAAAATGAATGTTTCTTGTTTGTCCCCTATAGACTGAAATCATCATCACCAATATTGCAATATTGCTAATACAATTGTGGTAAATGTACAGATCATCAGCACCAATATTGCAATATTGCTAATACAATTGTGGTAAATGTACTGATCATGAGTACCAATATTGCAATATTGCTAAAACAATTGTGGTAAATGTACAGATCATCAGCACCAATATTGCAATATTGCTAATACAATTGTGGTAAATGTACAGATCATCAGCACCATTATTGCAATATTGCTAATACAATTGTGGTAAATCTACAGATCATCAGCACCAATATTGCAATATTGCTAATACAATTGTGGTAAATGTACAGATCATCAGCACCAATATTGCAATATTGCTAATACAATTGTGGTAAATGTACTGATCATGAGTACCAATATTGCAATATTGCTAAAACAATTGTGGTAAATGTACAGATCATCAGCACCAATATTGCAATATTGCTAATACAATTGTGGTAAATGTACAGATCATCAGCACCAATATTGCAATATTGCTAATACAATTGTGGTAAATGTACAGATCATCAGCACCAATATTGCAATATTGCTAATACAATTGTGGTAAATGTACTGATCATGAGTACCAATATTGCAATATTTCTAAAACAATTGTGGTAAATGTACAGATCATCAGCACCTAACTAACTAACCATCACGCCGTTTCCCCGCAGGGGTAGGCAGAGAGGACGGACCGCCAAACAACTCGGTCTTGGCACACACTCCTTGCCTCATTCACATATATCATCAGCACCAATATTGCAATATTGCTAATACAATGTAAATGTACAGATTATCAGCACCAATATTGCAATATGCTAATACATTTGTGGTAAATATACAGAAAATAGGGACACGCTTAATAACACATTTATGTTAAAAACACTTCGTATCAGTTAGATCGGCGGTTCCTAAACATATCATCAGCACCAATATTGCAATATTGCTAATACAATGTAAATGTACAGATTATCAGCACCAATATTGCAATATTGCTAATACAATGTAAATGTACAGATTATCAGCACCAATATTGCAATATTGCTAATACAATGTAAATGTACAGATTATCAGCACCAATATTGCAATATGCTAATACATTTGTGGTAAATATACAGAAAATAGGGACACGCTTAATAACACATTTATGTTAAAAACACTTCGTATCAGTTAGATCGGCGGTTCCTAAATATATCATCAGCACCAATATTGCAATATTGCTAATACAATGTAAATGTACAGATTATCAGCACCAATATTGCAATATTGCTAATACAATGTAAATGTACAGATTATCAGCACCAATATTGCAATATTGCTAATACATTTGTGGTAAATATACAGAAAATAGGGACACGCTTAATAACACATTTATGAACACTTCGTATCAGTTAGATCGGCGGTTCCTAAATTGTTCTTAAATTAATAATTACTTATTAACCTTAGGGCTACGGGTAGGGCAAATATGATTTAACCCACAGACATATCATATGTCTATGTCTGCAGCCCATTTTCAGTCACCGACTAGTGTTAATAAAAAAAATAGTCGAATTAGTTTATTTTATATGTCTAGTTTATATATAGTTCTACTTTTTTATTACATACTTGACATCATAATGAATATTCTCTCAACACCTTCTTTAAATTTTACTCTTGTATTTGGTGTTTTTATTTGTTATTATTATACCCTATTTATTTATCAGGCGCCAATATGTATTGTTAAAACAATAACCTATTGTTAAATTTACTTTTCTGTTTACACTGTTACATTCTTTATGTTGTGCACTATTCCTAAGTTAAAAATATCTAAAAGGCATATAAAGTTTTTAAAACTAAAAAGTATTATATACTTACTATTTATATATGAAAGGTATAAATATTTAAGTAATAAGATAAGTAGGAGGGAAACAAAAATAATAATAATGTAATTAGACGCCAATACAGCTAAAACAGTAGGTTGAATCGTTGACTGCCTTATTGACAATATTTTTTTCAATAGCGTTGGATGTTGAAAGAAAATAACTATTATTTCCAACAGCTAGTTATATTGATACAGTAATTTCACCTTTTAAATGTGTTTTGTGCTTATATTATTGTATTTCATGTTTATATTTAAAAAATAAAATTATTGTACATGTAATTATGAGTTTGTTTTTCAGCTTCCTTCTGATAAAACGCTGTCCTGAGAAAATGAGCTGTAAAGGAAGATTCTTTAAAGGTCATTTCTTTCTTAGGACAGGGCTTTGTCAGATGGGACCTTGTGGTCTTGGGTGACATTTTACTTATGTTTTAGGCTAATGAATTGGGTTTTAGGTAGGTTCCGAAGCAGAATTAAATTGTCTATGGTTGCGCCTTTTTTTTAAATTTCCTCTATCCTTTCATATGTCTATGATTTAACCCAAGTATTTAAAATAATAAAAGTAATATAGTAATAATAATAATACAAAAATAATATCGTTGGTTTTTTGTTCGGACGATTCATTATCTTTATCTTATCTGTGTTTTAACAAACACATACTATTAATGATAACATTTTATTGCACAAAATAACACGAAACCGAAGTATAAAATTAAATTAAATTCACCTGTTTACCAATACTTGTCAAAAGTATTGCAAAATAATGTTATTATTATTATTATCAAAAACTATTGAATCTGTACAAAAAAAATTCTAAGATTGTTATCATTTAAACTTGGACTAAGTTCCGTACTGCAGTATTACGAGGAACGACTCCAATACTTTAATTTTATGACCCTGGATAAAAGAAGACAATTTGCTGACTTAATATGTCTACACAAAATTATTCATGACATGCTTGAAACAACTCATTGTCTGAGTCACAGACATAGGAATTAATAGACGAGAAGATAATGGCGAGGGGTAAAATCAACTGTTGAAGAACGAAGGGGGTGAAGCTGACTGTGATTCGTCAATAAATCAATCTGACAGTAAATAGGCATCTCGCATTATAATATCACCATTTACTTCTTAAAAGTAAAATCTGCTTTTGAATGAATAGACATTTTTACATGGGAGCGCAAATTACTCGCCACGTTATGAACTAATTTGCGAAGTCCAAATTCGGCAAAGTAAATTTCTTCTGTTTGCAGAGTCGTAGTTAGTTTCAGAGTATTTAGTTAAGACACTTTTACAAATGTTTCATAATTTACTTACCCCAGTAAACAACGATGAGCACACTTGAGAATCGCTACATTGTGATGTGATAGTACATGTTTCTAAAACTGATCCATATAATACGGTGTAAATAAGCTTAAAATAAAGTAAAATAATGCTTACTTATGGAATGTAATATGACAATTGGGTTTATTCTCTTTTTCACATCTATTTTTACAAGTTTTCATATGACAAGTCAACATTTTGCCGTGTTATTTCGTAAAATGAACCGATGATGCCTCGACCATAGTTCGCACAAGAATGATGACGTCACGTTTTCAAATTTCACTTGAGGCCATACGCGAGCCCAGCCGGCTCCAATGGAACCGGTATGGGGAGTGGGGATAATACGCTTTTAATCACTTAGGGCAGGTCTACTAATATTCATATGTCTATGGTCTGAGTAATATTCTCATTAAAGTTCCTAATAGACGTAATCTAAGGAATCAGAATATATTCCATCAAGAATTATTTAAGAACAATATTGCATACTTCAATCCATTGTCTCGAATGTGTCGTCTGTACAATTCTATTGAATGTAACTACATAGATATATATATATATGAAAATAGTCTCGCTTATTTTAAAAAGCAAATTAGCAATAGATTGTGAATGTTTGTTTGTTTTTTATTTACTGTATTTGTTTTATGTTTTATTTGTGTTGCTTTGTTTTTTGGATCATATATTTATCTGCATGTTTTGTTTTTGATATCTCTTTTTTGCCTTTGCTCACGTTTTGCTGTTTATATTTTTTGTCAATACATAGTGTATAATGACACTTAAACTGTGCATGATGTGAACATTTTTAAGTGGACTGTTGACACATACTTCTTTTGCAGCGATTATCTAATGATTTTTTTTCAGGTTAATAGTCTGTAAATGTTCCTAAACAATAAATAAATAAATTATTGAAATGATCGAAATGTAGTTATTATATTCTTAAATTGATTGCAAAATCTAGTGTAATCTGGTGTTCAACAAATTTATCATCAAACAGATAATGCAAGTACGTACCTACCGACGGAAAACACGTAATTTGATTTTTACCAAAATGAAATCAATAGATTATAGATTAGGTATGTAAGATTTATTATACGATAATACCCATTTGAGTCAAATAAATATCTTAAATAATTATTGAGAGAATGTCATTGTTTTCTTTATACGGGTAATGTTTGCTAATCGTTGACGATAATCGCATTATTGTCATCATTTTGAGAGAATTATTACTTCATGAGAACAGATGTTTATTATGAAAATTATGCAACAGAATAGAATTATTATAATTATTATCTGCAAATTTTATAGAATAATATGAGAAATCTGGTACGCCTTAGGAGGAACAGGATGGCACGAAGTGAATCAAATCAAAAATATAAATATTCTTATTATCGCTCTGGTGTAACACCACCATTTATAATCGAAACAATTTGAAAAGGCTTTGGACGAGTTTGGTGAGCCCTGATTCCATTCAGCTATACATTTTTTTGAAATACATACATATGACAGATTAACAAAAGAAAAACATATGGCTTGTTATGAAAATAATTACTTTTGTTTAACTTTACTTTTGTTTTGATAGTGAGAAGCTAGGAATGTTTATTTTTACAGTTGAGTTTGACGGAAGCTAATCGATATCAAATATTTACTGAGCCAGAAATGTCGAAATCTTAACATAATATTCATTGGGCTTCATCGGGGCATCATTAGGTACTGAGCCAGGAATGTCGAAATCTTAATTAAACATTAATCAGGCCATCATTAGTAGAGGCACTATGGTCGACATGATTTAGTTTTTTTATTAGATACAATGTGGTATATAGTAGTGAATGGCTAAACTCGGGGACGCCGGACGAAGATATGTCACGATCAAGTGAAATAAAAAATTATTTATAAACAATGAATTTCAATTCTTTAGAAAAATATTATTCCCAACTTAAAAAAATACCCAGTTTTAGGTACACAAGAGTTAACAACATCAAAACTTTATTCCAAACCATTAATACCCCCGTGTAACGCCGGGTACACATCACCTAATTTTTAAATAAAAATATGTTTCAATTATTTTCTTTATAATCTTTATTCCAATCGACTGACATTTTTATAATCTCTGTTACATTTTTGAATGTTAATTGAAAGGCGGGTCGTTTTCAAAATCTCGTTTTTACTCTAATTAAATCTTAAACAGTTTCGGCAAATAACTTCCAGAAAAATTTCACTTTAAATTTAATCAGCCATGTTAAAAACAATATTAATTTCAACTTGAAAGATTTACAAAAAAAAGTCCATAATTAATGACGATTCTTTTAAATCTAAGATTGTCCTTGTCGTTCCTCTCCTCAAAAAAGACCCTTAACACAGCTGACTTAAGCCCTGAGGAAAATAATTATTTCCCTCAGGGTCTATGTCATCTTTGGGGATGCTGTGTGGAGGGTCTTTTTGTTCTTGAACTCAAGAACAAGTCGTAGAAGCGACCCGTTCTCACGTAACAAATGTTTAGCTTACACATAAGTTCATCTTTCTTTGTAATACCGTTGCTTATTTAGTCAAATCAAATTGTACAATTTTCTTATTTTTTTATAACATTATATATTGGAGTCTAAATCATTATAATTATACCGTTTATACAATGTATTTGCAGTTACAAAAAAGAAAACAAATCGATATTATGATTGAACATCGTGGTGGCACTGTTGGTGGACGCGGTGGACTCTCTCGCTGCAGCAGCTGGTCCAGTTTCTTCACCACCTAAGATTCTTGCTGCAGAGTCTCCACCTTCTATCTTCACCGAATGTCACAGCCGTGCTGCCAAGGTCTGTTATCTATGTGAGGATATTGTGTCAGCGCTTTATTAGCAGCAGACACATACCTGGACGGATGAGAACCTCGTGCTGGCACTGTTGGTGGACGCGGTGGACTCTCTCGCTACAGCAGCTGGTCCAGTTTCTTCACCACCTAAGATTCTTGCTGCAGAGTCTCCACCTTCTATCTTCACCGAATGTCACAGCCGTGCTACCAAGGTCTGTTATCTATGTGAGGATATTGTGTCAGCGCTTTATTAGCAGCAGACACATACCTGGACGGATGAGAACCTCGTGCTGGCACTGTTGGTGGACGCGGTGGACTCTCTCGCTACAGCAGCTGGTCCAGTTTCTTCACCACCTAGGATTCTTGCTGCAGAGTCTCCATCTTCTATCTTCACCGAATGTCACAGCCGTGCTGCCAAGGTCTGTTATCTATGTGAGGATATTGTGTCAGCGCTTTATTAGCAGCAGACACATACCTGGACGGATGAGAACCTCGTGCTGGCACTGTTGGTGGACGCGGTGGACTCTCTCGCTACAGCAGCTGGTCCAGTTTCTTCACCACCTAAGATTCTTGCTGCAGAGTCTCCACCTTCTATCTTCACCGAATGTCACAGCCGTGCTGCCAAGGTCTGTTATCTATGTGAGGATATTGTGTCAGCGCTTTATTAGCAGCAGACACATACCTGGACGGATGAGAACCTCGTGCTGGCACTGTTGGTGGACGCGGTGGACTCTCTCGCTACAGCAGCTGGTCCAGTTTCTTCACCACCTAGGATTCTTGCTGCAGAGTCTCCATCTTCTATCTTCACCGAATGTCACAGTCGTGCTGCCAAGGTCTGTTATCTATGTGAGGATATTGTGTCAGCGCTTTATTAGCAGCAGACACATACCTGGACGGATGAGAACCTCGTGCTGGCACTGTTGGTGGACGCGGTGGACTCTCTCGCTACAGCAGCTGGTCCAGTTTCTTCACCACCTAGGATTCTTGCTGCAGAGTCTCCACCTTCTATCTTCACCGAATGTCACAGCCGTGCTGCCAAGGTCTGTTATCTATGTGAGGATATTGTGTCAGCGCTTTATTAGCAGCAGACACATACCTGGACGGATGAGAACCTCGTGCTGGCACTGTTGGTGGACGCGGTGGACTCTCTCGCTACAGCAGCTGGTCCAGTTTCTTCACCACCTAGGATTCTTGCTGCAGAGTCTCCACCTTCTATCTTCACCGAATGTCACAGCCGTGCTGCCAAGGTCTGTTATCTATGTGAGGATATTGTGTCAGCGCTTTATTAGCAGCAGAAACATACCTGGATGGATTATAACCTCGTGGTGGCACTGTTGGTGGACGCGGTGGACTCTCTCGCTACAGCAGCTGGTCCAGTTTCTTCACCACCTAGGATTCTTGCTGCAGAGTCTCCATCTTCCATCTTCGCCGAATGTCACAGCCGTGCTGCGAAGGTCTGGTATCTATGTGAGATATTGTGTCAGCGCTTTATTAGCAGCAGACACATACCTGGACGGATGAGAAACTCGTGGTGGCACTGTTGGTGGACGCGGTGGACTCTCTCGCTACAGCAGCTGGTCCAGTTTCTTCACCACCTAGGATTCTTGTTGCAAAGTATCCGTTTTCTATCTTCGTCGAACGTCACAGCGGTGCAGCCCAGCTCTGGTATCTATGTGAGATATTGTGTCAGCGCTTTTTTAGCAGCAGAAACATACCTGGATGGATTATAACCTCGTGGTGGCACTGTTGGTGGACGCGGTGGACTCTCTCGCTGCAGCAGCTGGTCCAGTTTCTTCACCACCTAGGATTCTTGCTGCAGAGTCTCCACCTTCTATCTTCACCGAATGTCACAGCCGTGCTGCCAAGGTCTGTTATCTATGTGAGGATATTGTGTCAGCGCTTTATTAGCAGCAGAAACATACCTGGATGGATTATAACCTCGTGGTGGCACTGTTGGTGGACGCGGTGGACTCTCTCGCTGCAGCAGCTGGTCCATTTTTTTCACCACCTAGGATTCTTGATGCAGAGTCTCCATCTTCAATCTTCATGTCACCTGTTCCTGTACTTCATTTTACTTAACTTAACTTTACATTCTTTTTGTAATATTTATATTTTTTGTAATACCTGTACCAACTGTAAAGCGCCCCTAAGGTGATGTCTCACAAAAGCAAATTTTCAAACAAATAAATAAAACTACATTTAGAAAGTACGTGGCCTCTCAACGGGTGAGTTCATGAACTGGTGCAGCTCAGTAAAGGAGGATATGTCGATGGTAAAAATAAAATTTTTCGACCAGGAATTTCATTGTTAGATGTCAGTTACCATGAGATGCTAAGAAGTAGTTTTTTGGTCCAAGTCCAAATGTTCACGTCTCTGAGTTAGTAATAATAATTAATACTTGGATAATTTTAACAAGAAAAAAACATGGTCAAAAAGTGCCTTTTATTTTATTTTGTGGATGTTCAGGCATAAATATTTGATTTTTTTCCGATCATTTTATAAATAACTTAATTTTCCACACTATAGAATAAAATCATAACCGAAAATGGGTTCGTAAGTAGGAGATTTTGAACTTTAAAGCAGTTTTCATAGGCCTTATACATTATTTTTTTCTGGGCTTATAAAAAGACTTATCTAAAAAATACTCGACTGTTTCAAAGGCCAAGATGTATTCTACTCGTAGTATTTAATTGAAGCATCTGAAACATTTCTAGGTGACCAAATTTTCAAACCGAATTATGGCATTGCCTTAACGTTCAATTGAGCTGAATACGGTTTATCGGGAGTCGTAGCAATATGACTAATCAAAGATATAATGTATATTAATTGCTTATCTTAATTTCTTACACCGTGCTGTGAATATAATTTTGCGTCGCAATATTCTTAATAATTGATAAAATTGGTTATCAGAGTTGATAAGATAGCTACCAAGGCTTGGCATTATTCTTACAGAAGCGCTTGTCTTCATTCTTGCAAATTCTTGCCAAGTCTTTCAACGCCCATTTGTATTTGTGTTTTTATGATAAATTTGGTTCGGTTTACAAGTTTAAATTTTCAAGTTTTTTTTTTCATTTTCTCAGTCACTTGTGTAATACTTAACAGTTCAGTGTTTGTTCCAATCTTCTCGAGAAGAAGTCAATATATCCAGGTAAGTGTTTTATTTTTGCTGTCAACCTGTCACAGTATGTATAATACAATTACCTGACATGTACCCGGAATTGCTCGGAGAATAAATGGTTGGGTAAAGTTCTGAAGTTGTAAATTCTGAGTACCTGACAACTTGGTGCATTTTTTAATACGATTACCGCACAATAGTCCCAAATGCTCCCATCCGTCTGAAGCCAGTGAGACTATGGCATCCCCAATCGGGGTATGAGGGGAAGGGGACGGTAGCTATTCAAATCTGGCCACCAAACACGGCTAAAGCCATTAAAAGCAATGCTTCAATTCTGAAAAATATTGAGACTATACTAAATATTTTTTTTTTAATTTTAAATTAAAATGGTGAAATAACAAAAAAATATTCAAATATAATTTATTTGCGCACGCTGGGATTTGACCTGGCGACCTTCCACAGCGGAGAGAATTTGTATTTATTTTTATTTTATTTATTTATTTAACACCCACAAGGCTTTTATAAACATAATACATATAGAAAATTTACAAAACATCATACAGAAATAACATATCAGTACACACATATAATACATATCAGTACAATAAATACTTGTCATTTTGAAAATATAATACGGACACATGTTAGCTATATTTTGCAAACAAAATATCAGTTACATAAACAACTAGTTATGTTTGCTTTGATAGGATGGAGAGGTTTTAAATATATCGAAAATGTCTGTACAATTGACAGGTAGATAGATCGGGTACCGCCGACAATAGAAAACACATGACCCCGCACTCATTTAGAACCCCTTGTTTACAAGTTTCCCGCTCTTTACCGCTTTGCGCAACAAAACGAGTAAACTCGTCTCCCGCGTCTAACTGTAAAAAGGCGTATGACGAGTTTTCTCGTTTCAATCGCAAAGAATGTGTTAAAAAAATGGCATATTGATGTAAATGTAGCGAAATTTTGAATTTTTGTATGAAGAATTTTCAAACTGGAAAGACAAATGTAACTTGTATTAATTTTTACTGGCTTAGAAAAATTACCTTTAAAATTAACTGATAGCTTATCTATTGTGTTACTAATCAAGGTTCTTATCTATAAATTGGGAGGTGGGTAGGAATTTTTACCAATTTATGACATATGAAACCACTTGATGAAAGAATTAAAATTATTAAAACTCTCAGATAGAAGACTCGACGACTTAACTTTTATTTTTAAATTTGTTTATGGTATTATACACAGCCCTGATTTATTAAGCCTAGTTACCTTTAACGTACCAACTAGAATTACTCGATCAAATTTTATTTTTAATTACAATAACAATATCAGTGATATGGATTCTATTGATGAAGAATTGTGGTATTTGTGGTAAGATCCAGGTGATTCAGGGCTGATTAGGAATCTTCTTCTTCGTGCTGTTCGGCTTTTTACAAATTATTGCAACAACGTCACCAGCAACAAATGATAATGATAATAATGATTTATTGTCTTCTTTTCTTAGTAACATATAGAGATAATGATATTCTCACTGGGATCTCCCGTGCTGAGGATTTCATTTACATATTATTATTTATTTATAATAAATTAATGTTACAACAAAGTAACATATTATAAATTTAATTATAAACATATATCATGTAGTGAATTTTTTTTTTTTTTAATAATTTTAAAATAAGTAAGATAGTGTTTTTTTGTATAGTTCAGTTTAGTAGATTCGGTTTTAGTCTGTGTTTGTTATTTCTTGGGTTTTGTACTTATGAATGTAAATGAGAATAGTTTTAGAATATAGTTGTTTAATTGACACGATGTTAAGATTGGTGAAGATTTCGTCAGTGCTAGTTCTTACAGGAACTTTCAGTACAATTTTCATTATGGCTTTTTGAGTTTTAATTAGTGGATTTAGTAAATTTTTATTTGCACTGCCCAATCCGATAATACCGTATTCTAACAGTGATTGGCAGAGAGCCATGTAAATTTTGATTTAGTCTTTTTTAATGAGCACATTCCTGATAGTTTTGAAAATTAAATTAGTTTTTTAATTTTATTATCTAAATAACTAATTTGTTTGGTCCATTTTAAATTTCCATCAATTTTTAGACCCAGATACGTTATTTGGTCAACGTTTTCTAATGAGGGATTTAAATAATTAGAAGTTACTCATAGAATCCAGAGTTCTTTTGTTACAATATTATCTACTTAGACCATTTCGCACTTCTAAAAGCAATTTTGTTATGGATTCTATCGATGAAAACACTTACTACTATACTAGAGTTTTAACAGAGTTAAATATCTCTATGTGCATGTTTCCAATCTGAAATCTGGGATGAATCTGCCCTAAATCTGAGCGTACAATGTATCTTATATTTAACTAGTGTGGTATTATAAATAAAGTCAATTAATAGTAAACATTGAAATGCATGAACAATAGGCAATAGATAAGGAGACAATCATCATATTAATGGTGCGACGGACAAATAATATAGATAATGAACGAAGCATAATAGGTTCAAAGGTTGTAGCAGTATATTAGATAGGTACATAACACCTTCATTATTGTGAACGAAGCATAATAGGTTCAAAGGTTGTAGCAGTATGTTAGATAGGTACATAACACCTTCATTATTGTGAACGAAGCATAATAGGTTCAAAGGTTGTAGCAGTATGTTAGATAGGTACATAACACCTTCATTATTGTGAACGAAGCATAATAGGTTCAAAGGTTGTAGCAGTATGTTAGATAGGTACATAACACCTTCATTATTGTGAACGAAGCATAATAGGTTCAAAGGTTGTAGCAGTATGTTAGATAGGTACATAACACCTTCATTATTGTGAACGAAGCATAATAGGTTCAAAGGTTGTAGCAGTATGTTAGAAAGGTACATAACACCTTAATTATTGTGAACGTAGCATAATAGGTTCAAACGTTGTAGCAGTATGTTAGAAAGGTACATAACACCTTAATTATTGTGAACGTAGCATAATAGGTTCAAAGGTTGTAGCAGTATGTTAGAAAGGTACATAACACCTTTATTATTGTGAACGTAGCATAATAGGTTCAAAGGTTGTAGCAGTATGTTAGAAAGGTACATAACACTTTCATTATTATGAACGAAGCATAATAGGTTCATAGGTTGTAGCAGTATGTTAGATAGGTACACAACATCAGGACTGAGTCATTTAGATACTCTCTTATACCTAGATTACAAATTGTGGATGTGTTCAACTGCACGGAATATAGTTACAAAAAGGCTATAATAACATACCTCAATAATATTAATAACCTAAGCATAATACTATTATTTCGGTACATCAATTTTAAAATGAATATTTCCATCGAATTTATAAATTATAATAACTTACGTACCGAAACCAGACTTCTCAAACTATCAGATAAAAGATTTTAACTGATATATTATTTTTAATTAAAAATTATTAAATCTCTCAAAAAAACAATGCTATCTACTAACGTTTATCATCGTTATCACGTAATTATCAATAAAAATAAATAACAGTTTTTCTCAATGTACAGTGATATTATTTATCAGACCTACAAGCGCTGATAAACATCAATTGCCAAATAAATCTTCAATAAATTCCTGTTACCATTCTGGGCAAAATAATAATATTGAAGTGAGAAAATAGTGTCGTCACCGCGTAGATCTCTCATTGGTTATTAAATCTTCACCCGTTCTCTTATTGGCTGACTGTTTGAAATTAAACCAATTGTAGATGTAGATGTAGAATTTACCGATACCGAATTATACCGATATAGAATTTAATGATACCGAAATTAAAATGCTTGAAAAAGGTTTAAAATACTGCCCAAACTTACCACTTCAATTAAAAGATCTCGAGAATCTAGCTATAGACACAGATATAGCAACGTCAGACTATAGCAATAAATACCTATGCGCTAAAATAATTAAAAAAGCAACGACTGAGGGTAAATTTTCAAGCGAAGCACACACAATAAAATCATTAAAAAGTAAAATCAAACAAAACAACCTTATTATCTCAAAAGCAGATAAAGGAAATAGTACAGTAATCTTAAACAAATCAGATTACATAGAAAAAGTCCAAGATGTGCTGGACACTAGTAAAGTAACCCTATTGAAAAAGGACCCCACCTCGAAATTCGCATCTGATGTAAACTCAATCTTAAACTCTAGCAAAGTCCTTATTAAGAACAAATTCCATAAAAATAGTCTATCTGTTATGAACCCCCAATGCCCACGCCTTTATGGACAACCTAAAGTACATAAAAATAACATGCCAGTAAGACCAGTAGTATCATACAATTCAGCTCCTGCCTATAAATTAGCAAAATTTGGAAATAGAATCATCAAAAACACTCTCAATTTTAAATCAAAATACGGCATAATAAATTCCCTACAACTTATAGACCTCATCAAAGACATAAACATACCTAACAATGCCACTCTGGTTTCGTTTGATGTTGTCAGCCTATTTTCTAACATACCGACAAACGAATTAAGATAATTATTAACAACTACATGGAAAAACGTAATACTAATTTGATAGAACGGAAAGAAATAACTGAAATACTAAATACATGTATAGAACAAAACTTCTTTAGATTTAATGATAATTTTTATATTCAATCTAATGGACTAGCCATGGGCAGCCCGATATCACCGGTGCTGGCCGAATTTTTCATGGATCACATGGAAGAACAGATAGAAAAATTAAAATCATTTAAAAATGTTACCTTCTATCGTAGATACGTAGATGACATTTTAATTATCTGGACGGGAACTCACAGACAATTAGATAATTTTCTAGAAGAAATTAATAAAATCAACAAAGCCATCCAATTTACAATGGAAATGGGGGGAAATAAAATTAATTTTTTAGACATAGGTATTGAAATAATTAATAAAAAATTAGAATTTACAATTTACAGAAAACCAACATACAGCGACAACATTATACATAACACATCTAGACACCACATTTCTCACAAGTTATCAGTATTTAACTCACTCATTCACAGACTCTTACATATACCCCTGAATTATATAAATTATAATAATGAACTCAATGTTATTAAAACCATAGCAAATAATAATGGATATAGTAGTGAACTTATAGATAGTTTATTAAAGAAAAAGAATAAAAAACTCACACTGGCAATCATATCACAAGGTCTTACAATCAACAATGAAAATGATGTCACAAAAAAACAATGGGTTAAAATACCTTTTATTGGTAATATATCCAACAAAATATCTAGGATAACCAATAAAGACAATTGTAAAACAGCATTCTATAATGTAAATTCATTAGGTAAAATCCTAATAAATAATAAAGATAAAAGGGATAAAATGGAAAACTCAGGAGTTTACCAAATCAACTGTGCCAATTGCCCGTCTTACTATATAGGCCAAACAGGTAGATCATTCAAAACCCGCATAAAAGAACATTTTTCAAGCTGGGTAAATGACAAAGGCGAAATGTCGAATGTTGCGGCACACTTACTTGAGAATAAACACTCGTTTGACAAGGATAGAGATGTCAAATTTTTACATACCTGCGACAAAGGTCATAAATTAGATAGGCTAGAGTCATTAGAGATAACCCGCCTAACTAAAAAAGTAAACTCCAACAATGTTATGAACACAAAATTAGAATCAGTTGCTAAATCTCCGTTGCTATACCCATTATAATCAGTGTGTCACCTATTCTAAATATGTATTTGAATTATATAAAATCCATTAAAATATGTTTCCTAACCACACAATAGATTACCGATAGCTTTATGTTGGGTAAATCCTTAAATTGATAGTCCTAATAGGCATAATTATCATAGTTCTACAGATAAATTCATTTGATTTTAATAACAATACTTATTTGGGAAATATCATAGTTCACGAAAAACCCCTCATAATTCAAATCAACCTACTATGTTAACCCCTCCCCTCAATGTAATTTGCCTATGTATATAAACCCTAGTTTAAGACAAAAATTGAACCAGTCTGAAGATGGCCCTAACAGGCTGAAACCGGTTACGGTCAAATAAAAAACAAGTGGAAAAAAGTTTAAAATTGTGTTCTTTATATATATTTAAACCAATCACGTTGACTATTATTATTTTTCAATTAACAAGTGATATTCTAATTTAAACAAAAAAATGAAAAAATAATACTAGGGCAAACAAGCAAAGTACTGACGATAATCTTATAAATTTAAATGAAATCCTTAACTAGCTCTCAAAAACCCTCAATGACAGAATCAAGGAGATGGAAAAAACATTGTTTGTAAGCTAGACGCAAGATTCAAGGGCTTTACATATCAATTAGAACCTATTATAATTTCAGTGGAATTTTTATCTTCACAAATTGAAACTTTAAACACCAAAATGTTAGCTTTGAGCAGTAAAACAGCTAAAATTGATTCTCTTGAATGCGAAGTTATTCATTTAAAGGAAGTTATTAATGACGTAAATGTGAAAATGAATCAACGAGAACAATATGATAGACTATGTAATGTTGAAATTTTCAAAATGTAATGCAAAATCATGTGTTTTAGGTTTGAAAATTTTGTCGCCTAGAAATGTTTCAGATGCTTTAATTAAATACTGCGAATAGAATACATCTTGGCCTTTGAAATAATCGAGTTATTTTTTAGATAAGTCTTTTTATAAGCCCAGAAAAAAATAATGTAAAGGCCTATGAAAACTGCTTTAAAGTTCAAAATCTCTTACTTACGAACCCATTTTCGGTTATGATTTTATTGTATAATGTGGAAAATTAAGTTATTTATAAAATGATCGAAAATAAATTAAATATTTATGCCTGAACATCCACACAATAAAATAAAAGGCACTTTTTGGCCATATTTTTTTCTTGCAAAAATCAAAACAGGCGGATGGTGTTAAGCGGGAATTTAAACCTTATCGCCATTTTCGTAAGGGTTATTATTGAAAGCGGCTCAATTTAAAATATTACACGACGTAGTGCATCGCCTTAAAAGATTCCTACGTTTAAATCGCACACACCTTTTTAGTTATATCCTTACTTTATACATTATACTTTGATTTATTTACCATTTCAAGTAAGTACTATTATTTGAATTCAATATTAATTACAGCGTTGGTAATTTGCCATTACTAATTCATTTGTTTTTTCTGTAGGTGCAACTGACAATATTTTTCTTCATTCTTAATTCTTCTTTTTCCTAATATTAGTTTTTACCTTTGGAGTAAATTATTTTCATGTTTTCAGTATGATTGGTTTGCTACAAACATTAATAATTGTATGCAAAAACGAATACTTTATATTTGAAACTTTTCTTTATTTGCAACTGGCTGACGTGTACCCGGCGTTGCATGGGGTTATCCTTAGGAGATAGACATGCACAACCATGAACTTTTCTGTAGGCCTTTTTAAGATATACAATTCCGTGGTACATTATTTTGATGTATCTCATAAGGTTTAGCCAGTGTTAGCAATGTAAGCGCCCGAAAATACTTTTTACTACTTGATTACAAAACATCGACTTTCTATAAGTATAATTTACACGTTTTATATGTGTAAACCTTCCGGAAGAAAATCTCTAAGCGATAGTGAATTCTCTATTAAAATCTATTGCGTAGTTTAGAAGAACTAAGCGCACAAACAGACGCGGATAGCGACTTTATTTTATACTATTTAGATACAGATATCAGATATTATTATTTAGATTTGATGTTAATCATAGTATCAGTATTTGAATCAATTATTTTTTGTATAGTTATGCTATCATCTATGTAACCTGTTACACTTACATAAAGTATCAATTTTCCTTGTAAAAGCCGGATAAAACTTCTTAAAAGTTCTTGAACGTTTTTGGTTTATAAGTTACTAAAAATATATATGTTCCTTCATTGGAAAAGCATGCTACGAAAATTGTTAAAAACACACATTGTTCTGTCATGCTATATGTATGAAAAAATGAACTGGGTATCTTCAAATGCAACTAAGGCATCTCCCGAAAGATTTTTGTTCCATTTTAAACGAGTCGTGTTTTACTTAATATTTTCTTTTTTTATATTAACATGAAATTGGTATTTACATATCTCCCTTTCAAACCAATGAGGTATATAGACAGAGCCAGCTTTGGCGTTCGAAGTATGGGCCACGCATATCGGATCATTGTCCGAGGTGAGACAACGTTGATGGAACGTTTTTAAGTTCGAGGAATGGGGGATAAGAAGTGGAAATAAAAATAATAAAAAATCTATTTTTCCTTTTCAATATATTCACCAGATACCCTTATACATTTTTTGGATCTTTCAATTAACTTATCCCTCAAAAAAAATATTTGTCTTTGTCTAAAAAATACGCCGAAACTGCATCCTTCACTTCTTCATCACTTGAAAACTTTTTCCCACGAAGTTCTTTTTTCATGTTTGGAAAAAGGTAATAATCACTGGGAGCCAGGTGAGGACTGTAGGGTGGATATGCCCATCTTCTGCAGGGCAGCCATCACAACACGGCTCTTGTGAACAGGCGCATTGTCGTGCAGAAGGAGGACACCTTGGCTTCCTTTAATTGCTCTAGAATTGAAGCGTAGTAAACTCCGGTTATGGAAACACCTTTATCTTTGTAATCGATCAACAGGATTCCATCAGATTCCCAAAAGACTGTCGCCATGATTTTCCCAGCCGATTGTGACACCTTAAACTTCTTGGGTGGTGGTGTGCCTTTCTTGTGCCACTGCATAGTCCTGTTTAGAATCAGGTTCTTAATGATGAACCCAAGTTTCATCACCAGTAATAATTTGAGCCAACACTCGATCTTTGTATTCCCTACAGAGGTCCAAAAATGCACGAGAACACGTGCTGTTGTTGTTGAGGCGGCGCGCGTGAGCATTCTCGGCACCCATCTTGCGCTGACTTTAGTCATGCCAAGATGGTCGTGATGAATTTTGAAAATGGTTTTATCTGATACTCCAACCATTTCTGCGAACTGTTTCTTCTTTATTCGGGGATCTTATGTTGAATAATTTCCGGAGTGGTCACCTCCATAATCCTTCCTGGCCGTGGGTCGTCTTCAAGCCACTCCATGCTTTCTTTAAAGACGGTATGCCACTTGTAAACCATAGTTTTACTAGGACAAGAGTACCCGTAAACGGATGAAATCTCTTCCAGTATGATCTGAACTGATTTTGCTTGCTTGGTAAGGAATTTTATAATACCGCGGAACTCGATTTTCTCCACATTCACAATTCTCCCCATGATTGACTTGTTTGGTCGATGATAGCTCAAAGACCTAATTACGATAAAACCCGGTATTTATACTAACAATGAGTTGCTCAATTAGTACCTAATTCAGCGACACCCCCACTAATCACCTACCTACCCATTCCGCGAATCAAGGGTAAAACCTTTCATCTGTAAGTAGGGTTTTAATATAATCAGTAGTCGTGTCAATTGACTTATTAATGTTAAAAATTCGTAGATCATTTGCCGGCGGTGCGCGGCCATCAATCACCTTCGGTTCGTTGAGTTCGTCCGCGGTCGGGAGGATTCGGGCGACATCGACACCAGCCACACCCCTCTTCCTATTTTCCGCATGGAAACAATATTTCACCCTGATATTGCAAGGAATGTAGACTCTATTAAAATTAATTTTATCATTGCATCTCAATATACGAAAATCATGTTTTTTCTCGTAAAAATCAACTTCACAAGGACTTAGCCTGTATCGAGGTTAACAATTTATATTTGAGTGAAGCAAACATAGAGTAATGGTTCATTTATTAAAACAACATTTGAATCATTACTAATCATTAGTCATTATTCCCAAGAAGAAACAAAGTAGATAATAAATACAGCTAGGGTGATATTCAGTTTATAGCAAATGGGACTTATACAGGGTTTTCCAATAAGAGGTGTTATTTTGATATTAAAAGAAACTTTTCCAGTAAAAGATCAATGGTTTCGTTGATTGTGTGGCACGTAGCACCGTCTTGTTGAAAGTAAACGTTGTCCAGATCAATACCATCCAATTTCGGCCATAAAAAATTATTAATCATCTCTCGATAGCGCAATCCATTCACCGTAAATGTTTCTCCAGCTTCATTTTCGAAAAAGTAAGGTCCAATGACTCCGCCGGACCATAAACCGCACCAAACAGTCACACGCTGATGATAGAGAGGCTTTTCAACGATAACTCTTGGGTTTTCCGAGCCCCAGATGCGACAATTTTGCTTGTTGACGAAGCCACCGAGGTGGAAATGGGCCTCATCACTCAAGATGATTTGCATTTGATTCACTCAAGTGAATTTTAATAATTTCAATGCGTTGTTGAAGCGTGTATCGTTCCATTTTTATTAATAACGTAGTTTCTACTTGTTAAATGACAAAAAATGACAGCTTCAAAAGTAACGTCTACTTAAATAGCGGGCTATTCAAAATAACACCTCTTATTGGACAACCCATAACATCTAATTTATTTATATATATATACGCCTAAAAAGGCTTTTACATAGAAGTGATACATGATGCAGTGTACATAGAAGAATATCTGTATTATACAGGAGATATTGACAGTAAATAGATGTAATCCATTGTAAAGTAGGTACAAAATACACAATTGTAAAATTGTGATTACAAGTATAATGAGAAAATATTAAGAAATAATTAAATATGAAGCAATATTAGTAAAACGTAAGAGTAACTAGTAAAAAAGAAATTACAACAAAACTACATATAAGACAAAACATTAAAACTAATTTACCAACGCTACTCTAATTTGTAGGATTTGACAAAGTGTTGGTATAGATTATGCTTAATTCTATAAATGGAGTCAATAAATAAATCAATAGCACCCCCATACTTGTTGCCCAGATCATGCATCCTATTGGTCAGTGAGTGTGTCCATTATTATTATTAAACCCTTCAATAAAATATTTTGTGCCTATAAGTACTTTAAAATTAATCTACCTATCTCTGGCTGAATCCACAATCAGTTATGGAATCACTTCTTGGGGACATTCTTGTAAAACTAATATAAGTTATATTCAAACAGTACAAAACTCCCTTACAAAATTGTTAATCCATAAATATACCAATGCACACAGAAGCGACACTAAATTAATATACAAGTCTCTGAATGTTTTACGTGTCAGAGGATTATTGTATTATAATATTGTAAGTCAACATCTTATATTGTCTGATTCCTTGTATAGGGAAAGAGTTTTCCAAATACATAATACAAGATTCACTCAAAATGAAGGATTGGTGGTCCCGAAATGTACCAATAAATACGGTGAAAGAACCCTGAACTATATTGTACCCAGAATATTTAATAAAGTACCAATGACAATTAAAAATATAAACGTTTTTACAGCCAAAGTCAAATTTAATCTAAGGAAATGGCTATTGGATACTGAGGATTTATATTGATGCCCTACTGAAGACCTTGTTTTCCTAATTGGAATTCACATTCTAAGGAAATGGAAAATCGTTATAAATTTGTATTACCTTATGTATATTAAAACCATAGAAGTACTTGTTGATTAAATTCATTTGGCGTGTTTGTTATATGAGGGTTATACTGCTTTTTACATATTTATATTTATACAATTCTGTAATTTAACCAACTTATCTTTATTGTTAATTTATCATCAACATTATACATACCTACATACTGTTTTACCATTGTACCATGTTATTGCAAAAATGTTGTCATTATATACCTGCTGACAAACTACATAAGTAGTTTAGCAGGTTTAAATGTTAATAAATAAAAAAATTAAAAAAAGTACTTTGAATACATTTGTTCAGCTTGCAATATTTTCTGTTCATTTTCATTTCAAATGTGTATTCAAAATTCAATAATATTTTACTTGCATAAGATAAGGTAATAAATACTCTGAAATTGATCATTGATCACCAAAGTCTGTTATCATATAAAAGACGCAAAATTTATTTTTATCCGCAAGTATCAACAGATAAGAAACTAATCAATCATTATTCTTTAAATTATCACTACCTAAAATTGATAAAAAATTACATTATATGTTTTAATGTTTGTGGCATATTTGGCAATAACTTCTCGGTCAATATTAACAATAATTTATTTTTTATAACAAATAATTATAAGCAATAATTAGTCATCCGAAATACTAATACAAATTGAAAATATCTCCTGAGTAAAAATAAATGCCGCCAACGGGAATTGAACCCGCGCCTTCTGATGTCCGATCAGGTGCTCTGTATCCACTGAGCTATGTGGGCTTATTTCCAATCCGCCAAATGATTCAATATGTACTAGTACCTCAATCAACAATTACTGCTTATTATATTTTTTCACCTGTAAACAACTAACTTTATTTTTGCATGAAAGGCTTTGTAAGTGCTAAATTTCTCACTTAGATGGCGTCATATTGTTAAAAAACCGACCAAGTATTTGAGTGATGTTTTAAACACAAAACGTTGTATTCCTTATAAAGTAGGTTGGATAGAAAACATATTTTTGTCTGTACATAACTTTAAGACGAAGCTACAAACCAAAAATCTGTACATTCTTGGTATACCTTATAGCGTAGGTGATAGGCATTAAAATCGCTTGACAAACGGAGTCTAGAAACGTTCGATTTCAAACACAAAACTGGTTTTTATTTATTTTGTAAATAATTTTATAAGAAAGCAAAAAAATTAATCAAGTGTAACTGTCACAGATAATCTTAGCTATAATACTGTATTTTTTTTCCTTCTTTGCGTTCATACATTTATATTGAAAAAAAAAATTTAATAGTTTGCATTTATATTTTTTATTGAGTAATTTGTATTTTACTCAAGCGAAATTATAGTAAAACCTTCAATTTATCTAAAGCATATTTTTTGGTATTCATAATGTACACCAATTATTTATAAAGATTAATCAAAATAGTGATTTGGCATTAAGCTTCGCCTTACGGATCATTTTTTGAATAATATTTAGTTGCTGGTAATTGAACTGAAGACATGATCCCGAGCTTACTATGTTTTAAGAAAGATTATATCACTAAATGTATCAGACCACTATGTCATATGGTCCAATTTTCAGTTCATCCAATTTCTTCATGTTTAGCTTTTTTTTTATTTTTTTTTTTTTATTATTTTTTTTTTTTTTGTTTCCATTTTCCACAAATACCACGTCTCCTACATTAAAATCAAAGTGTTTTCGATTTTTATCAAATAATGTTTTATTGTAGTTATGTGATCTTATTGTGTTTTCTAGTGCTGTTTTCCTGTCTCTGGTCCAGTTACTATTTGATTTTGGTTGTTTTAATTCATTCGTTAAAATCGTGATGTCCTTACCATATAACAGGTAACTCGGTGCAAAGCCAGTGAGTGTATAGTCTCATTATATTTACTTACACATTCTCGGGCTATTGTTGTCCAGCCTGTCTTTTTTTCTTTTTCGTTTATTTATATCTGATTTTGTTAACTAACCATTTAAGAATGGTGCATTTACTGCTGTAAAGATTATTGGTATCCTCTTTTCTTGTAAAGATGTCTTGAATTCCTTTAAATTGATTCCCGGGTATTGATCGGTGAGTAGCATACCTATATCCTCTGTTTCTGTTATGTTAATAACTAGATTTACAAAGTCGTTAACAGTTTGAGTTTTTGAAGTAAGAATGAATGCATCTTGTAAAATGATCTACCAACAAATGTAGATTTTTTTAAGTTGATCTTGTACCTCCAAATCCTCCAATTGTGTCTATAGATACTATTTCAAATGGCTTTGTTGCTGGGCCTAAATGAGACATAAAGTCAAACTTGTTTTGTCTTCTTGATTTATTTTCAATGCAAATTTAACAGGTTCAACAAACTTTTATGATGTTTTTATTTAAATTTTTGGCTGTGTAATGTGAACTTTTCATCTTTTGCATTTGTCCAATTCCAATATGGCATAGGTTTTTATGTATTTTTTTATAACTTCGATACTAAACTCTTCTGAAAGAATTATTTTTTCTTTTTCTCTGATTTTTTTAAAGAATTTAAACTTCCGATTTTATGTCCGGGTTAAATCTTCCCCATAGGAAAAACTAAACCCTTCCACACACTTTTCCACAAATGAACATCTAGTCAATCAACATTATGCAAGTGCATTATATAAGCAAAATAAATACAAAACAATACAAGAATAACACGTCAACTCACCAGAGATCAAATGGGAAAATAATTCACCTACTCCAGATATTTTCGTATCAAAGGGTTCGGCTCGGTAGAACTTCTAACAGGGCCTATAAATCCTACTGATCCCTCAACATAAATATTTAAAAAATCTTTCGTTATCCTACATGTATTCAAAATGACCGACTTTTGCAACTTTATATGTACATTTTTTGATAGATTTAATACGTCTAAATTTTTAATGAGAGAGATAGGAATAATGCCAGTAGCCGAAATAACAAATGGTAATATTTTTATAGTTTGAGAATGCCAAATTCTTTTTATCTCATTTCCTAAATCTGTGTCTTTTCTTATTTGTGTTTTTCTATTAATTTGCTTTTTTTTATTTTGTATTTCTTCATTTTTATTATGATCTTCCAAAATATTTTCTAATTTAATGGTGTTCACGACTTTCAGTTGTTCATCTGTATTTTCATTTGATTCTATCACTGGATTTCTACTGAGACAGTCAGCTTCCAAATTTTGTTTTCCTGGAGCATATTTTATGGTAAAGTGATAGATAATATATTAAATAACCCATCTCTTCATCGGTTCTAGATTTGAGATTCATGTTTTCCAGTGGTTTGTGATCTGAATAAACTGTAAATTGTTTACTTATCAACCAGTATTGCCAGTATCTCACTACTTCTTTTATAGCCAAGCACTCCAAGTAAATCGCTTTTTTTCTTTTTCTGGGTTCCGTTTAGTTTTTTTTTTTAAGTAAGCTACCGGTTTTTCTTTTCCGTCATATTGAGTCTGTTTTAAAATAGCTCCAACACCTTCTAGAGAAGCATCTGTATATATGTTAATCGCTAAATCTTGATAAAAAAATTCTAGGATTGGTTGTGAGCATAGCAGGTTTTTATTGTTTCAAAAGCATTTTGGCATTTATCAGTCCAAATAAACTTTTGGTTTTTCCTTAGTAAATTATTTATTTATTAACGGACATCGTCCAAATTACAAAATTATAACACGAATACAGTAAAATGAAAAATACAGGAGTAGAAAAGGGTACATGAAAGCAAGGGGCAGGCAGATATAATATCAGAAAATAAAGTGACAAGTCGAATCAAGTCAAGACTACGCCGTGGGTCAGGACCACAGGACACTTATAATATTCCGTCACTTGTTTAGCGACTGGCAAAAATCATTCAGACTTAACCCAAAAAAGTTAAGGTTTTGACTCGAATTGACCAGTCTACACATTCTGGACAATGGTGAATAATATCCAAAATTTGTCGAATGATGGTTGAGGAAGAGCAGTTCATTATTTCTGAGTCTGTGCGAGGGGATATTGAAGGGAATGAGTTGCAGTAGAGTAGGTGAATCTATAATACCATTTATAATTTTGAAAAAGCAAATGAGGTCATTTCTTTCACGACGGACTTCCAAAGGAGAGAAGTTTAGAGTTAGTTCAATTTCATCATATGAGTATTTGCCTTTTTCTAATCCTAGCCTCCTAGCAATCCCTCTTAAGAACCGATGTTGAACAGATGCAATGCGTCGAATATGGACAGCATAAAAAGGAGGCCAGATAACACAAGCATATTCAAGATGGGGGCGAACCAAGGAGCAGTAAAGAGTTCTAAGGGTATTTACGTTTTTGAAGTCCGAAGTGATTCTAGTGATGAAACCAAGTAGTTTGAGGGATTTATTAACGATTGCAGTTATGTGATCCCGAAAAGAAAGCTTGCTATCAAGAGAGACACCAAGGTCTTTAATAGATGTAACAGTTACTATGCAATTTTTTTTTATTTTTTATTATTTATTAACTTTCAAAAATACATTTTTTTACAATTAAGTCCCGTTAAACTGATTGATATCAGTTTGTCAACGGGTTCTTTTAACAATTACTTTTTAAATACATATACAATTTTAACAAGTACATAAAATATACACATAATTACATTAATACAAAAAATTCTTTCACATAACCATTTTTTTAACATACATTTCCTTCTGTGAGTCAATTCACAGCGTTTTATTGAGTATGGTAACATGTTGTAAATTATTGGAACGAGGTATTCTAGAGTTCTTTGACCGTATTTATTCAGGTATCTGGGAACTACAAGTCCATCGTTTACAATTAGTCTTGTATTATGAACATGTGTCACTATTTTATTATGTTCAGATTGAGATGTATGCTGACTCGCAATTTTAAGCCACAATAAAGCACGAACAGATAATACATTTACAGAGTTGTATAGTAATGACTTTGGTACGTCATTTCTCTGTTCGTATTTAGTTCTGTTTAATAATAATTTTACCAAAGAATATTGTACATTTTGGACTAAAAGAAGATTTGTTTTTGTTGAATGTCCCCATGAAGTTATTCCGTATCTTATTAGGGATTCCGCCAATGATAGGTATATTATTTTAAGGGTATTTGGTGGAACAAAAAACTTCAATCTATAAAGTTTGCTCACTATAGCTCTAAGCCGTGTGCACACTTTTTGTATATGTATATCCCATTTAAAATTACAATCAATTGTTAAGCCTAGATATACGTATTTTGAAACAAGTTCAATATTTTTGCATGAGCATGGTTGTATTACAAAGTTATGAATGCAATTAAAGTCATGAGAAATAATTTTAGGAGTTATGGTGATGTTATTATGAGGAGATCTGATGTGCATAAGCTTCGTTTTTTTAGCATTGATTATTAAACCTACATCATGTGACCATTTTTGAAGAGTGACAAAGTCAATTTAAAAATGAATCTAGTATTATTGCACTCTATGGAATATACTCATGATAAAGTTGATTTTTCCTAGAAATCGTCTCACATTCTTCTGTGTTTTTGGAACAGGAAAATTCCTTATTAAAATCAAATTATCTTTTACTGGCTTGACAGAATTATTCTGAATTATATGACCTTAATATTTTACCATGTCTGGTGCAAATGTGCATTTTGTAAATTTTAATCTAAGACCTTCTATTTTGATTGCATTTAGCAGCTTTGTTAGATGATCAATGTGTTTAGCAAAAGTTTTTGGAAATAAAATAATGTCAGTAATTGACAGTAAAATCTGCTAGTTTATATTTTCTCAATATATTTCTTAATATCGTCTGAAAAAATGCCGGAGAAGTCTTTAATCAAAAAGGCAGGAAAGTCTATTGATAATGCCCCCTGTGTTACAAATCCTGTTTTTCTTCTACCTTCAATCCGCAAGGGAATAGACCAAAAGGCAGAGTTTATATCCTGCGTTGAAAAAAATTTGCAATTTCTGGTCTTTGTCATTAGGTCTTCAATCAACGGAAATGGTTGAGCTTGAGGTATTACTATTTTATTTAAGTCTCTGAAGTCTATGCATAATCTTCATCGGGTCTGGCACCGATGACTTGTCAACAAATTGCCTTCTTACGGACTTCCCGCATCCCTGTGTACGTGGATTGCTGACTTTTTAAGGGATAGGTCGATTCAGGCGGTTGCTGACGGTTTCACCTCTTCCTCACACTCCATAAATGCTGGCGTCCCACAGGGATCGGTTCTGTCTCCGACTTTGTTTTTGTTGCACATCAATGACCTTACAGTACAGTTCGTGATAGCTTTTTGTTTGACAAGCCCCCAAAGGGCACACAAACTCCAACGGCTCGGAGGGCTTTGAAGCAGAGAATGGACGGTTATCTCGAGAGTATTTCCTCCTGGGGTAAAAATAATCTCGTCGAATTTAATGTTTCAAAGACCCAATCCTGTCTGATTACGTCTAAAAGGGATCCAAATGATAATCTAGTCTCCTTCAACGGAAGCAATCTTCCGAACAGACCTTCCATTGATATGCTTGGTGTAACTATAAGTGACCAGCTCAGGTACGGGGGCTCCATCGAAGCCAGAGTAAAGTTGGCCTCTCAGAAGCTGGGCGTACTGTACAGGGCCCGCAGATACTTTAATAGTACACAACTGCTGACCCTGTACAAATCGCAAGTGCGCCTACTGTCGAATTTGGCAGCCATCTCTGGTCCGGAGCCCCTAAATACCTGAAAAAAACCCTTGACTCTGTGCAGAAACGGGCGGTCCGTTTGATAGATTCCCCAATCATAACAAACGGACTGCAATCTTTAGAGCACAGGCGTCAGGTAGGTATGCTGTCCTTGTTCTATCGGTATTACAATGGAAGATGCTCTGAGTAACTAGCGTCATTGATCCCTTCGGCACCGGTGCGTAGTCGGGATACACGCCAAACGCGCGCCCAACATTTGTACACGGTTGACATTTGTCACATGAGAACGGGTCGCTTCTACGATTCGTTCTTAAGTTCAACAGCTCGGCTGTGGCACGAACTGCCGGCTTCTGTGTTTCCTCCCTCCTACAACATGGGACTCTTCAAGACCCATGTTCACTCCTTCCTCTCCACAAAAAGACCCTCCACACAGCATCCCCAAAGACGACATAGGCCCTGAGGGAAATTACTTTCTTCAGGGCCTCCTGTGTGGAGTTATTATTAAAAAAAAATATTTTAAAAAATGCCAGATTAACTGGTGCAGCAAATGGACTGTAGGACTCTTCTATCATAAACTGATTATTGTCTAATAATTTTGCTATTTGCTCTTTTATTTCCTTTTTATCGTCTACACTGTATCTGTAAGGCCTCTTACTGCACTATTTATCCACTAGTATCCATATTTGCTTCATAACCATTAACAGTGCCAACATCATATTTACTTTTCGCAAACACTGATGTGTATTTGCCTGTTAGTTATTACCATTTATTTCTGTTTTTTGATCATTATTTAAATGATTTATTTTTATTTTAAAATCTTCTTCTTTAACATGTTCGTTATAATTTATTATGTGTTTTTCTACGGTGTTCTAATTTTCTTTTTTACTCGTATTATTCATTCAGAGTTTCTGTGATATTTGTAAGCCTTCACTTTGTATAAGTTTGAAGTGTTTTATCGTGTCTAATCCAATCAAAAAATCGCAATTGAAATTATGTTCATCAATAATGTACACATCAACATTTTTCTCCAATCCCAAAATTTTTATCTTTAAGGTTGTCGAACCACTTGTCTTTTTAACACCATTAATCGATGCTAAATCGGCTTCATTATTTTGTTTCATTTTCCTTTTAGTTTCAATAAATTAAAATTAATTAGAAAAACATTTGAACCTGAATCATAAATTCCGTATATTTCTAATTCCGATTTTATGTCCGGGTTAAATCTTCCCCATAGGAAAAACTTAACCCTTCCACACACTTCTCCACAAATCATTATCGAGTCAATCCACATTATGCAAGTGCATTATATAAGCAAAATAAATACAAAACAATATAAGAACAAGTCAATTCACCAGAGATGAAATGGGAAAATAATTCACCGACACCAGATATTTTCATATCAGAGGGTTCGGCTCGGTAGAACTCCTAACAGGGCCTATAAATCCCACTGATCCCTCAACATAAATATTTAAAAAATCTTTCGTTATCCTACATGTATTCAAAATGACCAACTTTTGCATCTTTATATATAATTTTTTTTTATAGATCTAATACGCCTAAATTTTTAATGAGAGAGATGTATTGCCAGTAGCCGAAATAACGAATGGTAATATTTTTATTGTCTGAGAATGCCAAATTCTTTTAATCTCATTTCCTAAATCTGTGTATTTTCTTATTTTTTCATTAAAAGATTTTTGAATATTACAAGTATTTGGAATAGCGACATCAATGATATAAGTTATAAATGATATAATTATTATTGTTATAATACTAGTTATGATACTTTTTTTTTTAAAGTTTGACTTTTATTAATGGTGTTACTATTCGTTTTTAGAATCGTTTTCATTTAACTCAGTCTCTATCACTGAATTGTTTACATGTTTAATTGCATTTCACTTAAATTTTTCATCCCCGTTTGTTTTAAACCAGCTTCAGAGTGGAAACGGCTACCTTTATTTAATTTTATCAACTCTTACTTTATTATCAAATGTATTTCTCTCGAATTTAACATAATTATTTTTATTGACCGTTTGTTCATGTTTACCAATTTCATTGAAAAGATTTGCATTCGATGTTATTGATTCCTTATCCATTTTGTAAATTATATAATCTGGTAGACCCATAACAATAAGTGTGTCAATATTTTTATTTATCTCCAATAATAATCTTTCTTTTTTTGTGGCATATTGCCGTAATGAACCTCCTTGAAATTTAAATGCAAATGCATATTTAACTTGTGACCAACCTTTGTTTCTGTATGTTTCACAAAAAATTGTTTTCCAAATTTTCCATCCTGCGTTTACTGTATATTTGATTAACATACTAGTGTACCAATCTAGGCACTGTTTTTCAGATAAATAATTTAAAACCTCACTTTTTTCTGTCTCCTTTAATATCTCGAAACGTTTACATTCATTCTCAAAGTCAATTGATCCATTGGTTAACATTTGATGTTTTTCCGGAAAACTTCTCAAGTAAAAATCTTTCTGCTATTTTTCCTAGATTTTTATTTTCAGTGCCCTTACTAGTATTATTGTCAGAAATGTGTAATTTCTTCCAGGTATTGTTCACCAAATTGTAAATTCCCACCTTCATCTAAGTAAATTTTCCTCAAATCTTGGGTGAAGGTAATCCATAGTTTCCGTGTTTGATGTCTTTTCTTTAGAGAATTCTTAATTTTGGTAAAAAAACATCCGTAGTTGTCATGGCGGTGTGTTTGCTTGCAAGTTTCAAATCATCGGGAAATCAAATAGTTTTTCCATCCAATGCGCTGCTAAACACTGTAAATGTGAATCGTAACTTTTCCATTTCTCTTCACTAAAAATGTCGTTTTAAAAGACAAATTAATCAATTTGTTGCTCTGAAATCAAAGAAACGACATTTAATCTTTATTTGTCGATCTTTTTTATCAAACAAATTAAATATATCGTATAGATTGCAAACTGTAAAATTCACCCGCCATAACACAGGGTCATCCCTAGCATGGAGGGTGAAATATCACAAAAATCATGTATTGAAAAAAAATCACTCAAATGTCAGCCACATAGCGAGAAAATAATAATGCTGTTTAATTTGTAACCAAGACAACACATCAATGACATTTGAAAAGCGTATAAAATAAAATAAAATAAAAATTCATAATTCAAACAAAAAGGAATCATAGACATTTCTAGGTAGGTACTTATTCATTTACATATATTTAAATATAAATAGACAAGATTTTTAAAAAAGATTAGAAATGATAAATAGGTTTGATATTAGTTGCCTTTTGAAACCCACACAATTATTAACACCAAATATATCAATAAGTTCACAGTGTTTGTTAGCAAGATGGTGAATTCTTGGAATTGGTGAATAAATAGAGTAGTTGTTACAAATTGTTACATTTAAAATAAATGGAAGGTTTTCCTATTATTTCGCTTGAGTAGAATACAAATTAAAAAAACAAATTACTCAATAAAAAATATAAAAGTAAACTACTAAAAAAATTTTTTTTTCAATAGAAACATATGAACGCGTAAAGGAAACAACTTTTTAAAAATACAGTATAATAGCTAAGATTATCTGTGACAGTTTCAATTGATTAAATTTTTTGCTTTATTATAAAATTATTTAAAAAAATAAATAAAAAACAGTTTTGCGCTTGAAATCGAACGTTTCTAGACTCCTTTTGTCAAGCGATTCTAATGCCTATTACCTACAATATAAGATATACCAAGAATATACAAAAACCAAGAATATATATGAAAAAAAACGGTTTCGATTTTTCATTTATCTCAAAACTAGAATATTGTTGGATACAATATTACACGTATATAAACAATAGATCTCAATCAACAACATTTTGTCAAAAAAGCTTCCTAAACTATTGTACTAAAATCTACAATAGAATCCCACTCTCATTCAAAACTCACATCAATATTATAATATATACATCATAGGGAGATAAGAAATAGATAAAAACTGACACCAAATACAGACTTTACTAAAAAAAACACCATTAATTATTTCATATATTTTATTTTTTATATATTCAATAATATTATTATTGGGTTTATAAAAACAGTTTATTTTTAAACAAGTTCTGCTGTGTAATTATTATTACGCGTGACAGCTGTTTCGCCCTCTGAAGGCATTATCAAACTGTGGGTAGCCCACTTAAATGTATCGTCTGTAAGTGGGCTACCCACAGTTTGATAATGCCTTCAGAGGGCGAAACAGCTGTCACGCGTAATAATAATTACACAGCAGAACTTGTTTAAAAATAAACTGTTTTTATAAACCCAATAATAATATTATTGAATATATAAAAAATAAAATGGAGTTCTACAAATTAAACTTAATAACAATAAATAAATAAAAAAAAATTTAAAAAAAATAAAAAAAAATAAAAAAAATTATTTCATATTATCTATATAACTATATTTTATTAATGTTAATTGAAATCCTCAGCACGGGAGATCCATTATTAAATCTATTTGCTACAAAGGAGAAAATAACAAAATATTTATTATTTTTCCTTAAATGGGACCACTGCATCTAATGTGACCCCAACAATGAATTAATTCATATGTGTTTGGTATCTAATAAATAAAGTGATTATCATCTAGTCGCGTCATGTCTTGACTAAAATAGATATAAATAAATAAAAAAATTTAAAAAGAGCAAAACATATATTTTTAGTATTTATAGATTTAAATATATTATTTGTAAACTACAAACAAAAGTTAATTTGGTAATTGCAACCCATTGTTGCTATATTAATCTGTATGTCTGTAACACAGTACAAATATATACTCGTATGTAGAATGTTCGGGGTAAAGTGTGCTTTGAAACTTTGGGGAGTGATTCTACACGATGCGATGGTTCAAGTAAAAAAGAACAATCCTAAAGTGTACAGTCATTAGAATAATAATAACATTGTGTGTGGTCAGTGAGTATCTCACATGGGTTACTGGGATAAAGCATTGACTCGAGATATTTGAAATTTACTCACTCATTGTTAATGACTCGAGTGAACAGAATACCTACTGTGGCTATTGTTCATTTTGCAGATTTAGTCTCCAGTATCCCCGTCAAGCCTCATATCCATCTCCTCAACATGCAGGCGGACAGGTTCTTGAAGTACAGCGTACCCAAATGGCAGGAAACCCTCAAAACAATCAAACCCATTAAAGATAACATAAGCAAGCTGGCTTTGGAACCATATCCCGATGTTCAAGTGCTGGCTGCCTTTGCGAAATTGGCATACTCGGACTGTGTGGGGGAGCTGGCCCTTCCTGAAGGGTGGCAACTGCTTACCACGGCAAGGAACGACTCCTGGGGTAATGGATACTTCGGATGCGCATTCTTGAACTCTTCAGAGCAGCAGATCGCCGTAGCCCATAGGGGGACTGACCCTAAGAAGACGGGGGCTCTCTGGGCGGATGCAAAGGGTGTTTATTTAACCAAATACACTAAGCACATGTTATCTGCCATTACTTTCGCAGACGATATAAAGGAAGAGATTCTGAAAGTAAAGAAACAATACGCTGACGGTCGCTTCGCACTATCATTTACTGGACATTCCCTGGGAGCGTGGCTTGCCGGGGTCACCACCTTGACTGTGAAACATCTTAAGAGGAAAGGCGATGGCTTCTGCAAGATAGCCAGCCCCCGTGAAGGCGTCCACGCGCACACTTTGGCCGTGGACAGTCCGGGGGTCAGGGATATGTTGATAAAGCTGTGCGAAGAATACGATGTACGTTACGACCGGAACATGTGCACCAAGCATTTAGACATAACCACCTTCTTCGCAGCCCCAAATTTGGTGAATAGTACTGGATTTCACGTGGGAGATCTTCAACAGATTTATACTGAACGTGCCAGCAACTCGAAGAAATCCACCTTGATGAGCAATATGGACACCCACAAATTAGACAAATTTATTGATGCTCTTAAAGACGGGAAGGAGACCTATATCGTAAAGAACTGGCCAGAGGGGCGTGCTGAGCGCAAATATTTCCACTTGCACGAAATTATTTGCAATTCTTATTTTTTGCATCCAGCTCCTGATTCCGATCACGAAAAAGTACCAACTGCGGGAACTAGTAGCAGCCACCGGGAGATAGAGTCAGAAGAAGAAAATGGTGGCGAAAACCTCAAAGAAACACAAATCTTACAGTACAACACTGTTAAATCGTCGGGAAACACCTGTCACCTGGGAGTGTTTACAGTGGAAGAGTTTAATTTCATACAGCATTGGCGATTATTTCATAGCAACCCACTGATTAAATTGACTGAAATTGAAAAATTTCTATCTCACAAAAAACTAGAAAAATTAGTTGTTCCAACATTTCAGATTGATACTAGACGAAACAGAATCAGTTGCAATACAAAGGAAAATTTGAAAAAGTTGATTGGAATATCAAAACAATTGCTGCGCTGGTTTCCAGCAGAGATCATGAATGCTGTGTTAAAACAAAATAAAAGAATAGAGTCAGGGCCGTTATACATGGCTGGCCAGGCCTATCTCCGTACCTTGCCCGATATCCTGGACTGCGTGGACACCTTGGGCTTACAAACGTTCTTAGAAGCTTCTGAACAACGAGTTTTACAAATTGAGACCAGTAATTTAAAGTTTGAAGCTGCCAGATTACAAAATATTTTAATTCAGATTAAAAACACATCTTTGAATGAAAAATATTTGAAAGAAGATAATCACACATTCCTCTGTTGTAATGATATGACTGCCATAGCTCAGAATGTAGACATTGAAGCTTTAAACAAGAATGTTACTGTTGACAACCTGCTTGTTCTTGAATTCGATACTCCAAATGATGATTACTTACACCCAAGCTACGATATTTTGAGAAGTTTATTAATTAATTTAGAAGCATGTGTCCACAAGAAGCTTGTCATCATTCTACGGGAACCGATAGATTCAAATTTTTTCATTGATTTTAATCTGACTGTTGAAACAAAGCCTTTGAAAGTATTTGAATTAAGTGATCTCGCTCTTGCACCTTGTGAAGATATACTCGCAAGAAATACAATAGCCCTAGGAAAAGAAATGTTGAACTTCAATGCATTACTGGGAAATGATTGTACATCTAACGACGAACAGGTTCAATACAAAATCAATGAATTAATTTCGCCAATTTTGATGAACCTCGTAACGGACCACCAGTATATAATTAAAATCCCAAACAAGCTTCCAAGGATTTGTGAACTAGACGCTTTCTATTCGAAGGGGACAAAGCTAGTGGACAGGTCGAGACTAACCGCACTACTGGAGAGGAGTGGGGCCGATGGACCACTGCTGGTCATCAGCAATCTAGAACAGATCAGCCAGGACGACTGGGGGGAAGGGGCGGAGGCTGCGCGGGGCAGGATTTTCACATCTGAAGAAGAAGGGCGGGACCTGTTTCTGAAAAAGTGTCAGGAGGAGTCAGCTAGAGTAATCTATTGGTTTGAAATGTGCGAAGAAGGCTTTACCTTGAGGGAAGTTTACAATAACGGCCTCTACATGCCCAGGAAGTTCCACACTCGTTTTATCATTAGATCCATGGATGCTTTCGTTCGCTACAGCGGAAATATGGATTTCTTTATAATAAAAGACGTTGAGACTACATCAGGACTTATCAGCTCCATTAATTTATCCAGCGAGGCTGAGAATAAATCGAGACTTATTAGCTCGTTTAATTTATCCAGCGAGGCTGAGGATTTATTTGTCTCACAAGATCACTTTCAAATTCAAACTCATTCTCAAGAAATGAATATCCAAGATAATGAAAGAGGGGAATCGTTCAACAAACATTATTTTACTTTGTTGAACATTAATGACAGTCCGTGTCTGGTCTGGCAATACTCCCACGGCTCTCTGGACGGCCTCCGTCCCTTCATTATCAGAGACTACAGCAACCCCATCGAAGAAAGTGCCTTCAGCAATACGGAGAAGAAACTGACCATCATTGCTGATGACCCCGGTATGGGTAAAAGCACCAGCCTGACGCGCATGTCTGACCTCATCCAAAGCTCTTGGGTACTGAGAATTGACCACAATCACTTGACCGATATCAACAAACTACCTTCAAAATTTAACCTACAATCGGTAACCAAATTTTTGATTTGTGCTTCGGGTTTACCTACTGACGACAATTTGCTGCGCAATCTTTTACAGCACTGCCTCGAAGTGGATAGGTCGAGACAGGTGTGTATTTTGATAGATGCTTTTGACGAGATTACTAAAGATGAAACCAAATTGAAACTTCTAAAACTTCTGAAGTATTTAAAAAATGCAACAACCTGTAAAACTGTAGTAACCACACGTTTATACCCGCAAGAAGAGCTTGAAAATGAATTTGGAGAATTCTCCGCAGAAATGGATAAAATCACAGAAACAGAACAGGAGGATTACATGATCAGTTATTGGCTTCCACACCTGGCCTTAGAGCTCCCAGAGATCGGAGAGCAAGAGAAGGGGAGACTGCGCCAGTTTGCCAAACAGCTGCGGAAGGAGTTGGATGGAGTGCTGAAGAACGACACGGCGACGTTCATGGGTATCCCGCTGCAGATTCGTATGCTGGCCGAAGTGTTCCTCCAGCAGGCCATACAGTCTGTGGTGTCTTCTGAAGAAGCGCAGAACTTACACAAAATCAGCAATCTATTTGATTTATATAAAAAGTTTCTCGATGTCAAGAAATCAATATTCTTTGAGCAGAAGAATTATCTCAACAAAGATCTATCGCCTATCATGCAAGATCAGTTTCTCAGAAACATAATGGGAAACCATTTCGTCCTAGCTTTCCAGTCTCTTGATCCAAACTTTGCTGCAGAATATTTCACAAACACAATCATATCCACTCAAGAATTAAAAGAAACAAGCAGACTAGGGATAATCCGAGCTAATTTTGATGGAACATTTCCCTTCATTCACCGCACGTTTGAAGAATTCTTTTGCGCAGATTTTTTCGTCCAATGTTTCAGACAGGGAAGATCAACCAAAGAAAATGGCACACTCATAAAAAATGAATTGTGCATTTTTTTGCTTAGGCCAGAATATTATTTAATCAGAAAGTTCATTGAGACTCAGCTTGAAACATCACCACCGATAACGAGTGAAATATTGGAAAAAAATCCGATATTGTACAAAAGCTGGTCTGAACATCGTCAGCTATTCTTCAATGATCGTGACAAAACTCCATTGCATATAGCAGCTGAAGAACAGAATATGCACACCGTTGCAGTTCTCCTGAGTGGCCCGAGCAGCAGCACATCTGAGAAAGCCTTCATATCCTTTTTAGCAGCTAGAGACAAGGCTGGGAGAACCGCACTGAACATGGCATTGGAGAATAAGAATCGCAATATTGTAAATCAAATAACGAAAAATGCAAAGAGTTACTCACCCGAGTCACTATTAGAAATAATGCTTGCTACTTTCTTAAAAATAGATGGTGAAAGTAATGACATCTTGTTTAGAGAATATTGTTTAAATTCACAGCTTTTGACTAGTGTAAACATCGCTTTGAAGCGAACTGAAGAGATTAGAGAACAAATCAATCCATTTATGGCAGCGCTAAGAGACGATGACTACAGTACTGTGAAAAAAATCTTCAGTGGCATGGAAAGTGACACAGAGCGAGCTTATTTACTGATTGCCTTTGATATTTTTGGTGATACTGCCATCAATCTCGCAACAATTAAAAAGGATCATATATTTTTCAAATTATTCGCTAAACAAGGTGTTTGTGTGTCTTATGACAAACTTGAACTGAATCCCTTGCATTTTGCAGCAGAAGAAGGACACAATAGTATTGTGAAATATTTATTAAATCAATCGAAAGAAACCTACGACGGCATTAAAACAATAAACAATGATCATTACCTTAATGGACAGCCAACCACATTTCAAAATGCTGGAATCTACAAAATGTATTCTTCTGTGAAATCCAAGAAAAGTACTACTGCGCTGCAATTAGCCGCACGCAGAGGGCACTATGACACAGTATCGGTACTGTTAGAGAACGGAGCAGATATCCACTCAAAGGACACTAACGGTCGAACTGCATTATTAGAAGCTGCACGTGGAGGCCACCCAGAGGTCGTCGATCTCCTGATGTTGAAAAACGCCGATTTAAACTCTCAAGATGTATTTGGTGAGACTGCCATTCTCCATATGGCTTATTATGGACATATTGATATAGTTCGCAAACTTTTGAAGAAAGGAGCAGACATCAACACCAAAAACAATAACGGTTGGAATGCCACAATCTTTGCTGAAAGTAAACGAAAACTAAAGATAAAACATCTGTTTCAATTGAATGATACCCACACAGTGGATGTTGGATGGACTGCATTAATAGCAGCTGCACGTCAAGGACATCTCGAGGTCGTCGATCTCTTACTAGAAAATGGAATTGATGTAAACTCTCAGGATACAAACGGTTACTCTGCTCTTTCCATTGCTTCAGCCAATGGGCACCTTGACATAGTACGAAAACTGTTGGAGAATGGAGCAGATATTCACTCAAGGAATAAAGACGGCTGGAATGCATTAATGGCAGCTGCGAAAAATGGACATCTAAAGGTCGTCGATCTCTTACTATTATATAGAGCTGATTTAAACCATCAGAAAGTTAATGATTACCCTGCTCTTTCCATTGCTTCCGTCAATGGGCACTTTGACACAGTACAAAAACTGTTGGAGAAAGCAGCAGACATCAATTCAATGAATAATGACGGCTGGTCTGCATTAATGGCAGCTGCAAAAAATGGAGATCTAGAGGTCGTCAATATCTTAGAAGCTGATGTAAACTCTCAGAATGCAGGCGGTTACTCTGCTCGTTCCATTGCTTTCATCAATGGGCACCTTGACACAGTTCGAGAACTGTGGGAGAAAAGAGCAGATATTCACTCAAGGAGTAAAGATGGCTGGACTGCATTAATGACAGCTGCAAGTTATGGACACATAGAGGTCATCGATCTCTTATTGTTAAATGGAGCTGATGTAAACTCTCAGAATGCAGGCGGTGACTCTGCTCTTTCCATTGCTTCCGGCAATGGGCACCTTGACATAGTACGAAAACTGTTGGAACAAAGAGCTGATATTCACTCAAGGAATAAAGACGGCTGGACCGCATTAATGGCAGCTGCAAGTAAAGGACAACTAGAGGTCTTCGATCTCTTACTGTTAAATGGAGCTGATGTAAACCTTCAGAAGGTTAATGGTGACTCTGCTCTTTACATTGCTATCGACAATGGTCACCTTGACACAGTACGAAAACTTTTGGAGAATGGAGCAGATATTCACTCAAGGAATAAAGACGGCTGGACTGCATTAATGGCAGCTGCAAAAACTGGACATCTAGAGGTCGTCGATCTCTTACTAGTAAATGGAGCTGATGTAAACTCTCAGAATGCAGGCGGTGACTCTACCCTTTCCATTGCATCCAGCAATGGTCACCTTGACATAGTACGAAAACTGTTGGAGAACGGAGCAGATATTCACTCTGGAAATAACGACGGAAGTACAGCATTAATGGTAGCTGCAGTTCATGGATATCTAGAGGTCGTCGATCTCTTACTAGTAAATGGAGCTGATGTTAACTCTCAGAATGCAGGCGGTGACTCTGCTCTTTCCATTGCTTCCTTCAATATGTACCTTGACAAATTACAAAAACTGAAGGAGAAAGCAGCAGACATCAATTCAATGAATCATGACGGCTGGACTGCATTTATATCATTTGCAAGTGATAGAAATCTCAAGATCGTTGATCTCTTACTAATAAATGGAGCTGATGTAAACTCTCGGAATGCAGACGGTTTCTCTGCTCTTTTCATTGCATCCAGCAATGGTCGCTTTGACATAGTACGAAAACTGTTTGAGAATGGAACAGATATTCACTCAAGGAATAAAGACGGCTGGACTGCATTAATGGCAGCTGCAAGTAACGGACATCTAGAGGTCGTCGATCTCTTACTACTAAATGGAGCTGATGTAAACTCTCGGAATGCAGACGGTTTCTCTGCTCTTTTCATTGCATCCAGCAATGGTCACTTTGACATAGTACTAAAACTGTTAGAGAATGGAGCAGATATTCACTCAAGGAATAAAGACGGCTGGACTGCATTAATGGCAGCTGCAAAAAATGGACATCTAGAAGTCATCGATCTCTTACTAATAAATGGAGCTGATGTAAACTCTCAGAATGCAGGCGGTGACTCTGCTCTTTCCATTGCTTCCATCAATGGGCACCTTGACACAGTACAAAAACTGTTGAAGAAAAGAGCAGATATTCACTTAAGGGATAAATACGGCTTTACCGCATTAATGGAAGCTTCAGGTAAGGGACATCTAGAGGTCGTCGATCTCTTACTAGGAAATGGATCTGATGTTAACTCTCAGAAGGCGGACGGTTACTCTGCTCTTTCCATTGCATCCAGCAATGGTCACCTTCACACAGTACGAAAACTGTTGGAGCATGGAGCAGATATTCACTCTGGTAATAACGACGGAAGTACAGCATTAATGGAAGCTGCACATAACGGACATCTAGAGGTCGTCGATTTTTTACTGTTAAATGGAGCTGATGTAAACTCTCGGAATGCAGACGGTGACTCTACTCTTTCCATTGCATACAGCAATGGTCACCTTGACATAGTACGAAAACTGTTTGAGAATGGAGCAGATATTCACTCAAGGAATAAAGACGGTTGGATTGCATTAATGGAAGCTGCAAGTAATGGACATCTAGAGGTCGTCGATCTCTTACTGTTAAATGGAGCTGATGTAAACACTCAGAATGCAGACGGTAACTCCGCTCTTTCCATTGCTTCCGTCCATGGGCACCTTGACACAGTACGAAAACTGTTAGAGAAAAGAGCAGATATTCACTCAAGGAATAAAGACGGTTGGACTGCATTAATGGCAGCTGCAAGTAACGGACATCTAGAGGTCGTCGATCTCTTACTGTTAAATGGAGCTGATGTAAACTCTCAGAATGCAGACGGTGAATCTGCTCTTTCCATTGCTTCCGGCAATGGGCACCTTGACATATTACGAAAACTGTTGGAGAAAAGAGCTGATATTCACTCAAGGAATAAAGACGGCTGGACTACATTAATGGCAGCTGCAAGTAACGGACATCTAGAGGTCATCGATCTCTTACTGTTAAATGGAGCTGATGTAAACTCTCAGAATGCAGACGGTGAATCTGCTCTTTCCATTGCTTCCGTCAATGGGCACCTTAACATAGTACAAAAACTGTTGGAGAAAAGATCAGATATTCACTTAAGGGATAAATACGGAAGTACAGCATTAATGGTAGCTGCAATTTTGGGACATCTAGAGGTCGTCGATCTTTTACTGTTAAATGGAGCTGATATAAACTCTCAGAATGCAGACGGTGACTCTGTTCTTTCCATCGCTATTTTCAATGGGCACCTTGACATAGTACGAAAACTGTTTGAGAATGGAGCAGATATTCACTCAAGGAATAAAGACGGTTGGATTGCATTAATGGAAGCTGCAAGTAATGGACATCTAGAGGTCGTCGATCTCTTACTGTTAAATGGAGCTGATGTAAACTCTCAGAATGCAGATGGTAACTCCGCTCTTTCCATTGCTTCCGTCCATGGGCACCTTGACACAGTACGAAAACTGTTAGAGAAAAAAACAGATATTCACTCAAGGAATAAAGACGGACGGACTGCATTAATGGCAGCTGCAAGTAACGGACATCTAGAGGTCGTTGATCTCTTACTGTCAAATGGACCTGATGTAAACTCTCAGAATGCATATGGTAACTCTGCTCTTACCATTGCTTCCGCCAATGGGCACCTTGACACAGTACGAAAACTGTTGGAGCATGGAGCAGATATTCACTCTGGTAATAACGAGGGAAGTACAGCATTAATGGAAGCTGCACATAACGGATATCTAGAGGTCGTCGATCTCTTACTGTCAAATGGACCTGATGTAAACTCCCAGAATGCATATGGTAACTCTGCTCTTACCATTGCTTCCGTTAATGGGCACCTTGACACAGTACGAAAACTGTTAGAGAAAAGAACAGATATTCACTCAAGGAATAAAGCTGGTTGGACTGCATTAATGGCAGCTGCAAGTAACGGACATCTAGAGGTCGTCGATCTCTTACTGTTAAATGGAGCTGATGTAAACTCTCAGAATGCAGACGGTAACTCCGCTCTTTCCATTGCTTCCGTCCATGGGCACCTTGACACAGTACGAAAACTGTTAGAGATAAAAACAGATATTCACTCAAGGAATAAAGACGGACGGACTGCATTAATGGCAGCTGCAAGTAACGGACATCTAGAGGTCGTCGATCTCTTATTAGTAAATGGAGTTGATGTAAACTCTCAGAATTCAAGCGGTTACTCTGCTCTTTCCATGGCATCCAGCAATGGTCACCTTGACATAGTACGAAAACTGTTAGAGAAAAGAGCAGATATTCACTCAAGGAATATAGACGGCTGGACTGCATTAATGGCAGCTGCAAGTAACGGACATCTAGAGGTCGTCGATCTCTTACTGTTAAATGGAGTTGATGTAAACTCTCAGGAGGCAGACGGTGACTCTGCTCTTACCATTGCTTCCGTTAATGGGCACCTTGACACAGTACAAAAACTGTTAGAGAAAAGAGCAGATATTCACTCAAGGAATAAAGACGGTTTTACTGCATTAATGGCAGCTGCAGGTTACAGACATCTAGAGGTCGTCGATCTTTTACTGTTAAATGGAGCTGATGTAAACTCTCAGAATGCAAACGGTTTCTCTTCTCTTTCCATTGCTTCCGACAATGGGAACCTTGACATAGTACGAAAACTGTTGGAGAATGGAGCAGATATTCACTCAAGGAATAAAGACGGCTGGACTGCATTAATGGCAGCTTCAAAAAATGGACATCTAGAGGTGATCGATCTTTTACTGTTAAATGGAGCTGATGTAAACTCTCAGAATGCATACGGTTTCTCTTCTCTTTCCATTGCTTCAGCCAGTGGGCACCTTGACACAGTGCGAAAACTGTTGGAGAATGGAACAGATATTCACTCAAGGAATAAATTCGGCTGGACTGCATTGAACTGTGCTGCAGCCAACGGACATCTAGAGATTGCCGTACTGCTACTGTTGAATGGAGCTGATTTGAACTCCAGGGATGAAGAAGGTGACACTCCTCTTCTTCAGGCGGCTGCTAATTGTCATGCGGAGATAGTGGTATTCCTGCTGCAGCGCGGTGTTGATGTCAACTCTCAGCGTGATGATGACAGAACAGCCTTGTCATGGGCAGCTCTCAGTGGACATGTGAATGTTGTGGATGTCCTTCTACAGCACAATGCCGATGTCTCCTGTCAGGACAAGGATGGAAAGACGGCTCTCTCTTGGGCGGAAGAAAAGGGACACAGTGAAATTGTTGAACTTCTTCGCAGCCATCAGGAAGCCAGCCCGACAGAGTGAATCTCCTCTCCTATAAGACTGTACCACCATATGTGCCTTTAGAGGCAATGCCACCACCATGTTTAAAAATAACATTAACATTTATAACTTTTTTTAAATATGTGAGTACTTGAAACATGAGCTTTGTGAAACCGTGATAAATGTTAGAACCAACTACGTCAGATTAAATTTAAAATATATCTAGGTGAAATAATAAAACTTTTGAATAGGTACCAAAGTAATAAAGTGAGTTGTTCTATAGTCTAAACAGTATTACCTTATTTATAAGTTATGACAATCTAATCAAGTGCGGTCTTCTTACTTCAAATTACTACAAAAGTGGTTCTTCGTTAAAATACTTGTAACAGAATGTCCCCATGAAACATGCACTAAAGTGTACATCAGTCTGTAGCAGTGACAAGTTAGTATTTAGTAGAATAGTGAAGCTATGGCTACCCTGGCCAGTCTATGCAATACGCAATCCAAGCAAGAGACAAGGCAGATGCAGCGCCTGCTGACTGAACACTGAACACATGCTCCAGGAATTCACTGTAATAATGACAATCTAATCAAGTGCGGTCTTGTTTAAAACACTTGTCACAGAATGTCCCCATGAAACATGCACTAAAGTGTACATCAGTCTGTAGCAGTGACAAGTTAGTATTTAGTAGAATAGTGAAGCTATGGCTACCCTGGCCAGTCTATGCAATACGCAATCCAAGCAAGAGACAAGGCAGATGCAGCGCCTGCTGACTGAACACTGAACACATGCTCCAGGAATTCACTGTAATAATGACAATCTAATCAAGTGCGGTCTTGTTTAAAACACTTGTCACAGAATGTCCCCATGAAACATGCACTAAAGTGTACATCAGTCTGTAGCAGTGACAAGTTAGTATTTAGTAGAATAGTGAAGCTATGGCTACCCTGGCCAGTCTATGCAATACGCAATCCAAGCAAGAGACAAGGCAGATGCAGCGCCTGCTGACAGAACATTGAACACATGCTCCAGGAACCTCCAACTTCAATACAGGTAAAATAACATATTTTGTTACCAGCGTAGTTATTTATAAAATTTATAAAAAATCATTTAAACATATTTATCTTACCGGCATAAATGTTTTATTAACCTTTTTAATATATTAACGCATGGGGGCGTATTGTAAATTTATACAGACTATAAAATTAAATTTACTGCTTATTGCAACCTGAATTTGTACGTAAATAAAGACAGAAAAAATACAATTTAATGAGACATTATTTATTGAAATATTAAGAAATGTATTGTAAATGGTAACGAATAATTATTGTCTTCTGCTAACACTGTAACAAAATAAACAAGATTAAGTAAGGTTTGAGTTTAACATCTCAGCTGTGGAACTATTTGCCATTGTTTGTGTTTCTTCGCTCCTACAACATGGGCCTCTTCACTTCTTCTCCTCAAAAAGAATTCCCACTTCATCCCCAAAGATGACATATGACTCCTGTGTGGGGTTAATGTGAAACATCATAATAAATAAGTGAAATTTAATATATGCGAAAGTTTTAGAAGTTTTGTAATTATTTATTTTAATAAATTACTGTAATAGTTTAATGTTTTAATTAAAGGTAAACTAACCTTGGATGTCAATAGAGGGTTACAACACACTCAAGGCAGAAATAAAATATCTTTGGCTCTGGACATCGCTTGAGGGAAACAACACACGCTCAAGGTAGAAACATAAAATCTTTGGCTCTGAACATAAACTGTGAGATACAATACACCCGAGGCAGGCTATTCTAGGCCCTGGGCATCACTTAATGGATACACCATAACCGACGAAGCCACGTTCTATCTCTACCCTGGACATCACCTGGCGAAAGCAACAGTCTCAAGGCAGACACATTACACCTCCAACTCTGAAGATCCCTTGAAGAGATCATCCTTTCCAAGGCAGGTTTAATTATAATTTTTAATACTGGCAAAATCAATTATTTAAATAGGTTATTTGTTTTGTTAAACCAGCATAGATATTTGTAGTGTCATTTCATTATATACGTGTTGATTTTTGTATTTACATTATGCAAGAAGTTATATTATCAATAACAGGAATAGTTGACACTGTAACAAGTTTACGAATATTTTGTAGTTTTTTTGTTGTTGTTTTAAACATACACTGTATTGATTATCAATAAAAAAATAATGATTTGTTTTAATGAAATTAATTTATCATCTAGATTCGTTACCTTATTGTTACTTCTTCGGGACAAAAATATAAGATCTAATCTAATCTTTTAATCAAGACAGCATCACAGTGTCCATCATCAGGGATATCACATCTACCTTGCACATCTGATGATGGATACTGTAATGATGTCTGAAACGTTGGCTAAAGTAGGAGGTAACGCAATATGGCATAATACCACAAAAATATATTTTTTGTTTAACTAAAGGTGAACAAAAAAAAAAACATTATGTTCACAGCCAAATAACCAAAGTAATGGAATGTAACTAATTTATTTTTTCCTTTTCAGGTGCTCGTTTCAACAATACAGTATCCGTGGAAATGAGTGCAACGCAACGTATGGACATCACTTGGGGGGAGCAACACACCCAAGGCAGCCACATTTCCTCTTTGGCCCTGGACATCACTCGAAGGAAGCATCAATTTCAAGGTAGCCACATTCCCTGTATGGCCGTGGACATCACATCCAGCAGAGGAGGCATCGAATCCAGCTTTACAGGCAGGTTTAATTGTTATTATAATTTAATGTAGTGAACAACCGGCATATTTTTTTATGCCGGCTGTTCACTTATTTAGAATTGCTTTTTGTTACAGAAACTCTATTTCAATTCCCTGGATATCACTTGGAGCGAGCAACACATTCAAGGCAACCACATTCCGTCTTCGGCCCTGGGCATCACCTGAGAGGAAACTTTGGACGCATGCTTAGTTGATTTCACATAATTTTATAAGATGTACCACCATAATAATACAAGGCTTGTTGCATGTGGAATGTCATATTTTATATAGTAATCCTTTAACAGAAATTTTATATGTAAGATGTACCACCATATTAAATCTAGGCTTGATGCATGGCGGATGACACATTGTTCATATTAATCAATTCACATAATGTTATATATAAAATGTACCACCATAATAAAGCTAGGCTTGTTGCATGGGGGGTGTCACGTTGTTCATATTAATCAATTCACTTAATGTTATATATAAAATGTACCACCATAATAAAGCTAGGCTTGTTGCATGGGGGGTGTCACGTTGTTCATAATAATCAATTAAGAGAATGTTATAAATCAGATGTACCACAATAATAAAGCTAAGCTTGTTTCATGGGAGATGTCACATTGTACATAGTAATCCTTTAACAAAATGTTGTATATAATTTGTACCACCATAATAAAGCAGGGTTTGTTGCATTGGGGATGTCAAATTGTACATAGTAGTCAATTCACAGACTTTTATGTAAAAGATGTACCACCATCATAAAGAAAAGCATTTTGCATGGGGGGTGTCATATTACACATAGTAATCAATTCGCAGAATTTTTTTATATATATATATTTTAGATGTACCACCATAATAAAGCTAGGCTTGTTGCATAGGGGATGTCACATTGTACATAGTAATCAATTCACATAATGTTATATATAAGATGTACTCCAATAATAAAGTTAGGCTTTTTGCATAAGGAATGTCACGTTATACATAGTAACCCCCTTAACAGAATTTTATATATAAGATGTACCACCATAATAAATCTAGGTTTGTTGCATCGGGGATGTAACATTGTAAATATTAATTCTTTAACAAAACGTTATACATAATATGTACCACCATAATAAAGCAAGGCTTGTTGCATGGGGGATGTCATATTGTACATAGTTATCAATTCACATAGAACGTCCCACCATAATCGAGCTAGGCAACGCATGGACATCACTTAGGGGGAGCAACACACCCAAGGCAGCCACATTTCCTCTTTTGCACTGGACATCACTCGAAGGAAGCACCATTTTCAAGGCAGTCACATTCCCTCTATGGCCTTGGACATCACTCGAAGGAAGCATCACTTTCAAGGTAGCCACATTCCCTCTATGGCCGTGGACATCACTTAAGGGAGGCATCAATTTCGGCTTTACAGGCAGGTTTAATTGTTATTATAATTTAATGCAGTGAACAGCCGGCATATTTTCTTATGCCGGCTGTTCACTTATTTAGAATTCCGGTATTGCTTTTTGTTACAGAAACTCTATTTCAATTCCCTGGATATCACTTAGAGCGAGCAACACATTCAAGACAACCACATTCTGTCTTCGGCCCTGGGCATCACCTGAGAGGAAACTTTGGACGCATGCTTACTTCATTTCACATAATTTTATAAGATGTACCACCATAATAATGCAAGGCTTGTTGCATGTGGAATGTCACATTTTATATAGTAATCCTTTGACAGAAATTTTATATGTAAGATGTACCACCATATTAAATCTAAGCTCGTTGCATGGGAGATGTCACATTGTTCATATTAATCAAGTCACATAATGTTATATTATATGTACAACCATAATAAATCAAGGCTTGTTGGATGTGTGATGTCATATTGTACATAGTTATCAATTAACACAATGTTTTATAAATAGTTCGTCCCACCATAATCAAGCTAGTCTTGTTGCATGGGGGATGTCACACAGTACATAGTAATCCTTTATATATATACCACCATGATAAATCTAGTCATGTTGCATGGGGGATGTCACATTGTAAATAGTAATTAGTTCACAGAGTGTTATATATATTAGATGTACCACCATAATAAAGCTAGGCTTGTTGCATGGGGGATGTCACATTGTACATAGCAATCCATTAACAGAATATTTTATATTAGATGTACCACCATAATAAAGCAAAGCTCGTTGCATGGGGGATGTCACATTGTAAATAGTAATCCTTTAACAAAATGTTATATTTTTATTTATTTTTAGTATATAAGTACATTTTTGTTTATTTGTTACAATATATGATCAATATTTCAAGACCCCTCTTCCATAGAAGCATTAGCTTGTGGCTGGAAGAGGAGTGTACATTGTTTTATTACAGTAAGTAAGTAATTAAAAATAAAATGATTTTAAACTTATTTGAAGAATGGAATGTTACTTAAGGAAACTAATTGAGATGAGTTATTCTTAAGATTAATTCAATTGGAAACATTTTTATTTTTTGTAAGTTTGTTTTTAAAATATTTTTTTTACAGTTTTTATTATTTGGATGTTATCATTAATGTTTCTAATTTCTTTGGGTAGTCGATTGAAAAAATTCTCGCCCGGTAAGTGTAATAATTTTGTGCAAAGGAAGTGTTTAATTTTGGGCATGGAAAAATATATTTAAGTCGAGTCCGGTTTTCAGTTAGAAATTGATACTTGTCTTTTTCTTTTATGATTTGAATTAATGCATTTTTAGTATAAAGATCTTTAAATGAAGGCACTTGAAATTCTTCGAATAATCGATCCGTTGGGTAATCGGAAGGTTTTCTTAATATTATTTTAATTATTAACCTTTGTACCACTTCTATTGGAGTAAGGTTAGTTTTGTATGTGGATCCCCAACTAGTGATACCATATTGTAGAGTTGATTGGACCAAGGCATAATTTATTAAATATAGGTTTTTTAAAGACAAAAAATTTCTGATTCTTAAAAATACATATATCAGTTTTCTGATTTTTTTTACAATTTGACATATTTGTTCCTTCCAATTCAAATTTTTATTGATAATTACTCCTAGATATTTTATTGTGTTTGTGTTTTTTAGTATTGTGCAGTTGTGGAGAAAGTAATTTTTATTATGTATTTTGGAATTGTCATGAATGATAATGTCAAAATTTTTAGGGATGTCTTTTGTGTGTATTGCAAATGGAATTACATATGTTTTATCGCTATTTAGTGATAGTAAATTAATGTCGAAGAAATTCTGAAGAGTATTTATGTCGTCAGTGGCTTTAAGTATTACGTTTTCCCAAGTTTTTTCGCTTATTATTAGAACTGTATCGTCGGCATACGAAGTAATTTGGCCATGTAGTGGTTGAAAGAAAATGTCGTTAACATTATATGGTGAAAAGAATTGGTCCAAGCACTGTACCTTGCGGGATTCCCAAGTCAGAATGTTCTTTATCGCTATTAACATTATTTATTTTTACGACTTGTGGTCGATTTTTTAGGTAGTTTGAAATCCATTTAATCGCGTTGTCTTTTATACCTATATTATTCAATTTTTTCAGTAGAATCTTATGGGATATGCTATCAAAAGCTTTTCTGAGATCAATAAATATACCTGCACATTTTTTACCTTTATCTAAAGATTCGTAAATGTATGAAGTTACGTTAGCAATAGCATCTTGTGTGCTGAGAGATTTTATAAATCCAAACTGGTTTTTGTGTAGTATTTTATTATTATCTAGAAAATTGACCAATTGTTTTTTTACTATTTTTTCAAAGATTTTTCCTATATTTGAAATTAAACAGATTGGTCGATAATTTGTTACTTGATGTGGATCTCCAGATTTGTAAATAGGTGAGATTATTGTATGTATTTTTGTAGTTCGTTGGAAATATTCCTTTTGTTAAACTTAAGTTTATTAAATGAGTGATGGGTTTTATTAAATAAGGTTTCATAGATTTTAACATATGTGCCGTAATAGAATCAAAACCGGGAGACGAACCTCCTTTCATGTTAAATATTATTTTAGATTTTCACGGCCAAAAGTATTTTTGTTATTTGTTTTTGGGGTGTTATGCCGTGTTGCGCTAACTCCTTCTTTAGCCAACGTTTCGGACAGCATTGCAGTGTCCATCATCAGGGCAGATGTGTTATTTGAGTTTGTGTTGAAGAAAACCACTTTAAATAAAAAAATGATACGTTAATGTTAGCTCAGAGGGTTGGAGCTGGCAACACGGTATCACAACCTCATACATAAGCTCACATTTTAACACAAACTCAAATAACACATCTGCCCTGATGATGGACACTGCAATGCTGTCCGAAACGTTGGCTAAAGAAGGAGTTAGCACAACACGGCATAACACCCCAAAAACAAATAACAAAAATCCTTTCATATTATCTATTATTTTTATGATTTCACATTCTGTTGTCGTTTCAAACGTTGAGAGTATATTACGTTCCTGTAAGTTTTCATTATTATGATTTTCCGGGATAAAAGATTTTTGGATATTTTTCGCAAGATTTTTTCCGACATTAGCAAAAAAAGAGTTAAATATGTTTGCACATTGTTTAGGTTGCATATTGGCATCTATAATTTTGCTATCATGCTCAATATATTTTACGTTGTGTGTTTTTTTTGTATTGTCAATAGCCAAATTAACTGTTTTCCACATTTGTTTTTGGTTATTTTTTGAAGATAATATTTTATTTAAAAAAAAAATCTTCTTTACTTTTTTTAATATGGGTTGTTAATTTTTTTATATTTTTTTATTTAAAATATATGCATTTTCATTTTGGGGATTTTTTAAAGTTGTCTTGTAAAGTTTTTCTTTATTTCTAATAGATATTATAAGTCCTTGGGTAATCCAAGGTTTTAAACATCTTAATTTTGATTTTATGTGTGTTTTTGTTTCAGTTGTTGAATTTTTAATGTGTTGCGACAGGGTTCAAAGTTAGTCGAACATGTTTCGGTGTCATCACTGTTTTAAACATTGTTCCAATCCTCTTTTTTTAGCTTTTCAGTGAGAATGGTCATATTAATGGTGGATTTTTTAGTTATCATACTATGTTTTTTTGTTGTTTAATATTGTTATTGTATAGAAGTAAGCATGAATGATGATCAGTTATGTTAGTTTTCCAAACAATTGATTTTAATTTGTGAAGATCTTTAATATTTACGTTTGTCCAGATATGATCTAAGCAGGATGGAGTATGTTCTTTTATTTCTCTTGTGTTTTTATTTATGCAAGATATGAAGTTTTGTTCAGTCATACAGTTAATGTATTCTTTTTACAACCATTTTCAATTTTTCATTAATGTTTAAGTTAAAATCACCTACAATGAAGCAAAGCTTATTTTTAATTTTCGATAATATGTATTTAAGGTCATTAATAAACGTAATTATATTCGAGCCGTGCGTTCTATAGATAGCTATTAGATGGTACATTGATTTGCCGAGTTTGAAATTTATTTCGATGCAGTTTACTAAATGTATTGGGTGTTCAATTATTTTAATAATACTAAATGTATTACTTGCAAATATTATTATTCCACTATTTTTATTAATATCTATTTTGGTAGAAATATAATTGTATTCGGGTAAGCAATACGAAGGTGACTCAGCATTTGTAAATGTTTCGGATAATACTATGAAGTCCAGTTTTTTTATTAAATTATTTATTTTTAGAATTAGCTCTTCAAGATTTTTTTGAACACTACGAATGTTTAGGTGCATAATAATTTTATCATTGTTGTTTTTAGAAATAATTTTGTTACACGAATCATGCATTCATATTCTTGAATTTTGATATTTTTTTTCTAATTCATTATTTATGAAATCATCTGAAATCATCATGAAGTATTGTGTTACAGATGAATGAGTTTGACATATTTTTGGAAAGAAGGTTGTATTGATCAGCTGTATTATACACTTTTTTTCCTATATTATAAGTGTTATCTAGTTCGTTCGTACTAATATTATTACATCCTACTTGTCTGAAAAATGTCTTATGTAAAATGGATGAGTGTGCAAATAAATATGTTCGGAAGTATATTTTGTTAGTAATTAAGAACTCGTTTCTATTAATAACGTCATAATTGGGCGGAACAATAATAATCGTATACTTAGAAATAATAATGTAACTCGACTGTGAGTTGTTAGTACTTAAGTAAATACTGCAAATTTGAACAGGCGCTATTAAACAGGGTGTCGACGTTGATATGCTGTAAGCAAAGTATAGTTGAAATATTAATTTCTTACTTGTTTTTTTTTATGAATATAGCATATTATTTGTATAACAATAATAAAGCTAGGCTTGTTGCATGGGGGTTGCACATTGTACGTAGTAATCAATTCACATAATGTTATATATAAGATGTACCACCATAATAAAGCTAGGCTTGTTGAATAGGGGATGTCACATTGTACATAGTAATCAATTCACATAATGTTATATATAAGATGTACCACCATAATAAAGCTAGGCTTGTTGCATGGGGGATGTCACATTGTACGTAGTAATCAATTCACATAATGTTATATATAAGATGTACCACCATAATAAAGCTAGGCTTGTTGAATAGGGGATGTCACATTGTACACAGTAATCAATTCACATAATGTTATATATAAGATGTACCACCATAATAAAGCTAGGCTTGTTGCATGGGGGATGTCACATTGTACGTAGTAATCAATTCACATAATGTTATATATAAGATGTACCACCATAATAAAGCTAGGCTTGTTGAATAGGGGATGTCACACTGTACATAGTAATCAATTCACATCATGTTATATATAAGATGTACCACCATAATAAAGCTAGGCTTGTTGAATAGGGGATGTCACACTGTACATAGTAATCAATTCACATCATGTTATATATAAGATGTACCACCATAATAAAGCTAGGCTTGTTGCATGGGGGATGTCACATTGTACGTAGTAATCAATTCACATAATGTTATATATAAGATGTACCACCATAATAAAGCTAGGCTTGTTGAATAGGGGATGTCACATTGTACATAGTAATCAATTCACATAATGTTATATATAAGATGTACCACCATAATAAAGCTAAGCTTGTTGCATGGGGGATGTGTTATTATGTTCCTTAATTCTTTATTTACATGTTAAAGATTATGTGTGGTTTTTATTCTTTGTTATTTATATTTCCGATGCTTTCTGGTAATGTTTAAAAGAAATTACTCCAGGATATGTATGGAAAGGTTATTTAAATAAGTTATTCCTAGATATACGTAGGCATTTTTAATATGTTTGATGTTCACTTTTGGGATTGTAATGTTATTCTTATATCTCGCTGATATTTATATTAAATTGTGACTTATTTAATTGTTTTTCTTTAAATAATTATGGTATTGAATATTTTGTAAACATTTTGTTCGAGCAATATGATTGGTAAGAATGCATTCGCAGATACTTGGTGTACAGAAAATCTCAGTATCAAATCCTCCAACTTTCCTACCTACGTAAAATGTCACCATGAACGGTATAATTGTTGCAGGCTGTCATTAAAAGTGACTCAGTGTAAATTAATACCTCTATCATGGCAGATTGAAATATAAAAAATAACCAAAACTGCGGAATAAAAATGGTGAATTCATATTTTAAAATTCATATTTCGAGTGAAGCATTCTTAATCTGGCAGACTTTGTGGCCTCAACTGCGACGGGTGAGTCCCTTTGTTCTATAGTCCAATCTTCGCTTATCTTATGTTCCAGAAGTCCAAGTGGGGAATACTGTTCATCAAGTTTAGCGGATGCATAAATATAGATTGTCCAAATAACACAATTGCTTTTAACATACATAGTTCTGGGACTGGTCCTTCGGATGTGCTCCATAGGGCTTATATCAACATCATTATAGGTTAGTTGTTTCACAGAACTGATATAATAACAGAATTTGAAAAAATCTTTCATAGAACTAGAAAATTAACTTTGAAATTTGTATTACAAAAATACAAAATGAAGATTGTCGAGTGAAAACAATGAGATTTAAAAAATTAACTTATTGGGAGTTGGATTTCAAATTGGATGCAATGAATAATATGGGTATCAAATTATTATAATCAATAATTAAAAATAAACGACGCTGACTGGGAATTAAACCCTTAGCCTTGCTGGAATTGAATCCGATTACCGGTCAGTTGCGCTTACCATTACGCTACGTCGGTTTATTTTAAGCCCGCCATTTAATTTAATATGTACCAGTTATTTTATTCAAAAATTATTGCGTATTAGATTTTTTCAATTTTTTTTATTAAAATTAGCTTGACGTATGGGACATCATCATAGCGCCTTGTCCAGACCGCCGTCCCTGGCAAGCGCTTCTCGGATTACAAGCGTCCTGTTCCCAGCATCTCTGACCAGCGTTTCTTCCACGCATCATGACCACCACGAGGACACGCAGCATCCTCACTGGTCACACCGCGCTCGTTCAACCACCTACAAGGTCCACCGCACCTTTGGCCGTCTCGTCAGCACTGGAGTGCCTGAAGACCTACGTTCTTCGCCAGTACCTGACCTTCATCGAGTCCCGGTCACCAGCGCCCGGCGTCGACTCACTGACCCGCGCTTGACCACCACATCATCGCAGCAACCGGAGTATTCAACATCTGTCCTACATCATCTCCTCGTCACCGCAACTGACTCTCAATAAATGTATTATCCTGACTCAATAAACACAGTGACCTACAACATCTTTATCTTGCATTGTCTCACTACCAATTCCCAAACATTATACAATAAAATCATAACCGAAAATGGGTTCGTAAGTAGGAGATTATGAACTTTAAAGCAGTTTTCATATATTTTTTCTGGGCTTATAAAAAGACTTATCCAAAAAATACTCGATTATTTCAAAGGGCAAGATGTATTCTACTCGCAGTATTTAATTAAAGCATCTGAAACATTTCTAGGCGACCAAATTTTCAAACCAAAAACACATGATTTTGCATTACTACGTATGGCATCGTCTTAACAAGAAAATAAGAATGAACGATCGTGTTTATCAGAAGGAAAAATAAGAGTGGGAAGAAGGTATTGTGAATGTTGTGGCTTCAATTGGAAGTTCTGATGTTGGTCTTGAATGTTCTGTGGGCACTATAGTTAGACACAAAAGGTTTTTGTATCACAAATAAATTAAGTCGTAAAATTTAAAATCCAGCCTAACTTATGTTTCTCGTGAAAGGTCACGGAATATAACTTTACTTGCCAAGATGAAAACTGGTACCAAATCAAAACAAAAACTGTGTACAAAAAATAATGCAATTAAATATTTCAAATATTAAAATATATTCAGTTTGTGATTTTAGATTTAATATTATATCATTTAAAATAATAGTAATATAATCTGACCGTTCGCATGTTCTTAGTGGAGTTTAAATTCTAGTTCCACACCATATGCTGCAAAATTCCGATGAAAACCATTTGCTTCTTCCGCGTGTAATGATTATTAAGCTTGTGAACTTTAACGCAGTCTTGTAATTTGAACGCAGCCTAAAATTCTATTTGCGGACTTGTCTGCAGATGCAATTCAGGGTAAACCATTCTCGTGTTCCAAGTGTAGTTATTAATTTCTAGTGGTAGACTCATTTGTATCAGGTGTGATGTAAAAATAAAATAAAATTGGTACTTTGTAAAATAAGGTTATAATTATATATCGAGGATCCCGACATGTGATGACTATCCAGCTTCCAGTAGGTAGGTTCCTTCACGTAGGCACCCGACAAACTTTAACCAGCTATTCCTTGGCACATTTGGAGTAAAAAATGTAATTGGCACTTTACTGTCTGGTAACATTTTTTTTTAATAAAAAATTTACCATTCATATTTTCACCACATGTCACCAATGTTTTATCCTTTTTCAAAGTTTGAAAACCCATCTGGCAATATTTTGTTTGAGTTTCGTTGAATAATGTACGTACGTACCTACGTTGGCGCGCTTTTACAATCACGACGAAATGGCACGGCACCATTCGTCTCATTTTTAACTATTATTATTTAGTGTGTACGAAAGAGCGAGGACACTTTTTGACACACTTGCTAATAACAGCTGTTGAACACGAGAAACAATGCAAATGACAGTGACGGAGTGTGGATTTTTTTATTTAGTTTTTGTTTTTAATGGAAAAAAATGTTACCGGACAGCAATGCGCCCATAACATTTTTTACTCCAAATGTGCTAAGGAATAGCTGGTTAAAGTTTGTCGGGTACTTGCCGATACACCCTGTATACTTATAGTATTTTTAACAATGTAAATATTTTCTACTTATGGCCAAACTCTCTCCATAAATATACTAGTCTATGTGCTGGTTGAAATCCTTCGAATAAAATAAATTAATATATTTAAATCCTATATGTTCTAGCCGTCTAGCGGCTGATAAGTAATGGTTTCAGAGCAGATCTTTCCGCGGTTTTCCCTCTATTCCTGGCCACAGCAGCTCTCAGGATCGTTAGTTCTTCTTCCGCCTGCTTTTTCTTCTGCAAAATTCATAATATTTAATAATATGGTACAGAAACATCTGCTTAACAATGTAAAAAAAACCTTATCAGTTTAAGAGATACAATCTGTAAATAATGGGAGCTCCAATCGTTGAAATTGATATAAATGTCAACACCAAGATAGTTAAGCAGTCAAATAATGTTTGTTTAAAAAACTACCATTGTGTAATATACTTGAGAATACGCGAATATAAAAGAGTTACATAAGCGGATAATGTAACTTTTAAGAGGCACCAAAAAATCACATGTTTACCTACAGCAGACAAAACCATTTTCTTGTCCCGAATTCAGTTTTTGAAGTTCTCGAAAGGGATATTTTAAAATCTACAGCACGATTCACAATTTAGAAAAACCTTTTGCATGTTCTGAGTAGCACAGACCATCAGGGAAAATCAATTCCCTATGAAAAAAAATTGTTTGATTATTAAATTCACTCTGCAGAAGAAGCAACAACTTATAAACCAGCCACCAAAATACATAAAAACAGAAGACTCGCCAAAAAATAGCACTCGCATTGAGTTTAGCTCCTTGATCTTCAAATTCGGCAGCAGACGGCAAATCGGCACAATAATATTTGCATTCGCACCATGAGATTATAATATGTCAACCAGCTATCAGAGTAGAATTTTTAATAATGATGAATTAGCACATTGTAATTCCAAACGTACTGCCACATTATTGTGACAAAAATATCTTAATCCTTTTGTCTTAAATCCACCATCCAGAGTAGTGCCCTCTTTTGTCAAATGATATAATTCGGAAGAATCCATCTGATTGATGCAAAGATGACTGTAATTAGTTATCACTCACCTGCAGAGCAAAATCTATACAAAACTGACCAGAGATGTCTCTTCTGTCCATTTTTTTGTAATTTTCAATTTTAAAATTTAATTAAAACTAATTTTAAGTCGACTGCTTCTCCAGTGTGTACTACGAAAAACGAAACTAATATATAAACTAAATTGACAAAAATTTTACAAAAATTTGATAAAGTTGAGCCATTGGTGTTTTCAAAGCACTTTTTGCTGTGTTAAGCGCAGTTAAAAGAGTATTTCACCAATATTGCGATACATAAATTAGCTAAGCAATATAATATGGAGGCTTAAAGATTGCTTTCGCTTAAGTGACGCATATTTGGGGGCGGTACTATGAACGTTTTGGAGAAACTCAAACACACGAGCTGGATATCTCCAAAGCCTTTGATAGGGTCTGGCATCGGTCGCTTGTCGGAAAGTTACCATCGTATGGGATTCATTCAACCCTGCATTGTTGGATTACGGACTTTCTCAAAGGAAGAATAATTCAAATTATATTTGACGGTCGTAGTCCTCTCCGCGCCAAATCAATGCGGGTGTGCCACAAGGATCTGTGCTGTCACCAACGCTCTTTTTGTTACACATCAACGATCTCGCTGACCACAGCCCCATTCACGAGGGTTATCTTTTTGACAAGACCCCTTCCACTTGTGATGTCCGTACAGCTCGGGAAGTTTTGAGACAAAAAGATGACCACCACCTCGAGAAGGTTCGTGCCTGGGGCCAACCTGGTCAGCTTCAACGTCACAAAAATCTATGCGTGCCTGATTTTGGCTAGATCAATAACTGTCTGGTGCAATTTGAAGGAAATACCCTCCCATCAATAACTCTCTGGTGCAATTTGAAGGAAGCACCCTCACATCAATAACTGTCTGGTGCAATTTGAAGGAAATACCCTCCCATCAATAACTCTCTGGTGCAATTTGAAGGAAGCACCCTCCCATCAATAACTCTCTGGTGCAATTTGAAGGAAGCACCCTCACATCAATAACTGTCTCGTGCAATTTGAAGGAAGCACCCTCCCATCAATAACTCTCTGGTGCAATTTGAAGGAAGCACCCTCCCCAATTGAAATACTTGGATTAAGTACAAAAGACCAGCTCAAGCATCGGGGCTCCATGGAAGCCCGAGTAAATCTAGCTTCCAAGAAACTGTGCGTTTTGTATAGGTTCTTATACCCTATACTAATCTGGAGTACGCCCAACACTTGAATTTTGGAGCCACCTTCTGGGCTGGAGCCCCACTATACTTAACTCTTATGCACATACGCAATGTGGGCATGCTGAGTCTGTTCCACATGTATTTTAATGAAGCCTGCTCTTAGGAGCTAGCAGTATTGATCCCGGAAGCACCGATGCACGTGCGTGAAAATCGACGTAACGAAACTCACATTTGATGTTGACTTAATGAGAACGGGCCGTTTCTTCGACTGGTTTTTGTGTAAGACTACTCGTACTACTCTGGTTTTCCTCCTTTATATAATCCGATCGTCTTCAAGGCCCGCTTTGACAAATCCCTTCCGACAACCCCTACCTAAATCCGCCTCACGACACTGCCTAACCGGGTACACAATGAGTTATATATAGTACTAACCCTGGCCTCCACTTGTATGCGGCGCTCCAAGACGGCTAGTCTGTTTCTGAGTTGTAACACTTCACGGAGTACTCGGCCAGCGGCAAGCTTTTGGTCAGCCTGCAATCACAAATCATCTCCATTGAAACAACCCAAAGAGAATTAATACACATAAAAACATTTTAGTCTGGATCAAAATAAAAGGTACCCAATTTTTCGACGCAACATAGCATTTACATTAATTTTGTTTCAAATATTTTATCGTGAAAACGTTTTTAAATAGGCTTCCATATAAGGTCCCGACAGAGTTAGCCGAAACGCTTTTGTGGTCGCGAAATATTTAAATATATAAAGAAAAATATAATTTTCTTTAATTCAAGGCAATGCCGAGCTTGTCTCGTCATTGTGGCTGTGTGTGTCGTGGACTGTCACTGGCTGGATGTGCGCCACAGTACCCACACAATCGAATCAATATTTCGTAATCTATGGTTTAAGACATAGTAAAAATAATCTATGGGTTGTGACAAGTCAGATTGATGGGAATAATTTCAATAATTGGTAATTGCTATCGTGATTGTGATTAAGGAATTGACATAACAATTAATAACATTAAATGTCGTTTCTTTCCTTACAGGTAATGTTTTGTTACTGAATGCTTTTCTTTATTTAAATCTTGTGAGATTAACAAAATAAACCTCTTCTTTCCTCACAGAGAAACTCAATTGTGTTTTAATTGACTGTGTCGTTCAAATCACAAGGAAAATATCATTATATATATATATATATATATATATCGTGGCCCAAGGTTTGTGGCTCCAAGTGGGGTATATATTCGAAAAATAGACATTTTCATCTTCAGTGACACAAATGTGAATAAAATGAAAATAATATATCTTTTAATTAAAGTTTTATTTTTACCTTTCTCGAAGGTCGTTTATCCTTTATATTCGGCAGAGCCACTTGTATATCATCCTCCTGCACCGCGTGACCGGCGTGCTCGCGTTCATGCTGCGCAAGGTGCTCGCGCGCGCGCGCCGCGTGCCCCTCTAGTGCGCGCCGCTCGGCCGACAGCTGCCTCACGTGAGCGCGCGCCTGCTCCAGGCGAGTCAGCTTGCTCGCGAAGCACGCGCGCGTCGTGCTTGCGAGGCGCGCACGCAGCTCGTCGTGCAGACGCGACAGGGTCGAGCGAGAACTTTCGTGCTCGGCGCGCGAAGCTAGCACCGAGTTTATGGTGGAAAGGATGTCCATCCCTGAAATATTATTTTTTTTTAAATTAGATACGCTTCCTCTACTTGTCCAAAGAAACGTCATCATCTCTATAACAGTTTTTTTTAAACATTCTTAAGGTAGTCCAAATGATGATTTCAAATTTGAAAAATAATCTTTTCCGAACCAACGGCCACTATCTTGAAACGGAAACGGAGCGTATAAACAAATTTACATACATTAGAAAAACAAAACAGTCGAGTTAAAACAAGACTTCGGTGCCCTTATTCAACAAACGTACATACCTTTATGCATTTTTATATGTGAACACCATAAATAAACCATGAACACCGTCCCAATTGTCTGGAGTCAGTGAGACCATGGCTTCCCCAATAATTGGGGTATGTTGTGAGACTGAAGATAGAGGGGAGGGGGAGGAAATAGGAAAACACGAAGGTGGGGGGTAACTGGCTATTCAGATTTGGTTACCAAACACGGTTAAAGACATTTCAAGCAACGTTTCAATTCTGAATAATGGTCTCACACCAGGGCGATACTGAGAATATCACTCTGAAACGTGCCGCAAGTATACTATATGTTCATTTAAATAAATAAATTGTGAAATAACACAGATTAATCAAATAAAATTGTGAAATAAAACAAATTAAATGTGATGCATGGTAATAAGTTGGGTATTCAAGCGATAGATGGCACCAGCCATAAAGCTTACTCCAGAGTCCGACAGATGTCGCTAGAGTGTAACAATTGCCTGTGGGATATTATTGACAGACAACTAGCTTCTAGAAACAGAGAATTACCAACCCTCGGGTTCAGTGTAGCTAAATCCAGACCTATTTATTGTAACGTAAATAAACGCAATTATAAGTAGAACATTTTACTTTATCAAAGAGTTCCCAACACAGAAATCTGCAAGTAACGCAGAGACATAACATTAATCAAATAAAATTGTGAAATTACAAAAAAATATATATTTGCCCGTACCAGGATTTGAACTCTAAATGCTAAATCACTATTTTCGATTAATCCTTACCATGAATCGGTTTACATTTTAACCATAAATATATGCTTCGTGTACTGGACATATCTACGCCAGTGACATCGACTGTAAAATGCCGGTTTTCTCTCGGGGGTACCTTGGGTAAGGATTTGCAATGAAACAAAACTTCGCGAATGTCGTCGGACAACTGACTGGTTGGGCCAGTTGTTTGCGTATTTATTGGGTTCGACTTCAACAATTTCTACACGTGTTAATGTGGAGCAATTATTCTTATATCTATACAGAAATATGATAAGGCGTCACAACGCCGAGAATTAATTAGTAATTTCCCACAGTTTGTCGTGCTAGTAATTCATCCTTGAACTGGCGATATGATATGACACGTGTGCGGTGATTTATTATCGTACGAGACAAGCCTCAAAGGATTCGGCATCGTAAAATGTGTGATATCAGAATATTCATTTGGAAACATTGAAACTTTTACTATCGTTTCGCTTTAGTAGAATTTAAATAAAATTGTTAATTACTTCAAAAAAATATACAAGCGTAAACTACTAAAAAATTTATTTTTTCATTAGAATTGTATTAACGCCTAAGATTATATTATCTGTCATAGTTTCCATTGATTAACTTCTTTTCTCTCTTATCAAATATTTACAAAATAAGCAAAAACCGCTTTTGCGCTTATTTAAGACTCCGTTTGCCAAGCGATTTCTATGCCTTTTATCTATATTCGTGGTGATGTAAGGCACACTAAGAATATGCACATGTTTTGCTTGAATTCCCCTGAAACTTATCGTGACATCACTTCTTTCGTTTCATAAATAAGAACTATTATTTTTTTAATTGCAAACCTTGGCCAAGATTGACGATTATCTGTTTTTGTATAGCGTCTATGGTAAAACTTTAAATGCAAAGAAAAACCTTGGTATTCTCTCTTTCTAAAACTGTTTTTATTGTATTAGTTAAATATCCCTATCGAAGACTTAAAATACAATTTCTTATTAAATACTCTAAAAATACATACATTAGAAGATAGACGTAAAATAAACCATTTAACTTTCTTATTCAAAATACTCTAAATTCGACTGTTGTGAACTCCTGCAACTTATAAACATACATACACCCACAGTAACAACACGACAAAATACAATATTCTACAGCAGCACACATAAGCGTAACTACATTGCCCACTCTCCGATACAACGACTTCACACCATGGGAAATCATTACTTGGGTGATGTTGACATATTCAATACCAACTTGGCAAGTTTTGTGGATCATTTAAAACATGTATTTCAACAATACTCATAAACACATCATGTAAATCTACAAATTGCTGTAATTTTCTGTTTTTGTTTCTTGTGTTTGTATGACTTGTTGCATAGCTTTTATCAAATGTAATTTTATTCTTATTTTGTATGTTTCAAAGTATCTGTCAAATTAAAATTATAGGTACTACCAACCATGTAAAAGCCCTCTGGGCGTTAAATAAATAAATAAATTTCTCACCATCATGTAAAAGGAGAGTTTTATGAGACTTGTCATTTGTTGACAGGGTTTTCAAACGCACGACACGTGGATTTGACGGTGGAGGCACCGTTTTCATATCTCTTGTCAGTAGCGGCTCGTGGTCTAAATCATTGGGAGTTCAACATCAAAGCGATTTAAAAGTAAACGAATATCGTCTTTTTGTGAGTATATGGAGTCACGTCATTTTTAGAGGGGAGACGATTTACGTATAGTTCCCGTGGGCACTTAGCCCATTGTGGTATCTCCCATTTTACCTCATTCCTTTAACAACAACCCAGTCCCTTTAATAAAGTTCACCAGGGTTGTCATTGGATGTGTGGCTTCTGGTTCCACCGTGTGTCTTCCCAGGTCTCGTCTCTCCTCCTATATCCCCCTCGGTTCCCTGAACGCCCCACAAGGGAAGAGTTCACGTTTGTGGCCTCATCTCTCATCTTCACTCCTTCTTGGTTCCCCGAAGGTCACACGAGGGAAGAGGGCCTCACATGTATTTTTAAATACTGCAGATCTAAAAGATGACTTTGAAAAGTATCAATGAGTGCCAGGTACATTAGTGACTTGATTTAATACGTCCATTCACCAATTATTCATTTGTGACTTGGGAATATGTATAATACTCGTAAGTGGCATTGAACAAAGTAATTTTCAAAACGAAATTAACAGTTCACAATTGAAAATCGGTGCACTGAATAATTGTTGAAATTCGGAAATAGGTCAATAAAACTTATAATCATTTACTTAATACAAATAAAGAAAATATTGAGGTATTTATATCTGCTCAAGTGACCGCGTTTGATGCCCACAGATGCAATGCAGAGCAGTTAATGTGCGATTCTGAGTCCAACAAATTTCAACTGAATTTGGGTGGCAGATTTGGGTGCCGCCGCCCCGGCAACCATTTATAGGATAACCAACACCTCTGCCATGGGTCAGCCCAAGTGGTTCGCTACGTTTGGTGATTTATCAGGGGTGCCCGGGTTCATCGGGTGAGGCTGGTTTGTGGAGACCCTTTGAACTGGTCTCACTGTTCCTTAGATTCCTACCCATATATTTTTTCTTTCCCTGAACTTCCTCTCCTTAAAAATACCCTCCACACAGCATCCGCAAAGATGACATAGGCCCTGAGGGAAATTATTTTCCTGTGTGGGGTTGATGTAAAAAAAGGAGTTATCGCGGCGCACACGAATATCAATTTTTGGCCATTAGATTAACCATAGGGTTTTCCAATAGAAGTGTTATTTTGGCCATTAGATTAACCATAGGGTTTTCCAATAGAAGTGTTATTTTGGCCATTAGATTAACCATAGGGTTTTCCAATAGAAGTGTTATTTTGAATAGCCCGCTATTTCGGTAGATGTTACTTTTGAAGCTGTCATTTTTTGACATTTGACAAGTCTAGTAGAAACTACGCCATTAATAAAAATGGAACGATACACGCTTCAACAACCCATTGAAATTATTAAAATTCACTTGAGTGAATCAAATGCAAATCATCTTGAGTGATGGCGCCCACTTCCACCTCGGTGGCTTCGTCAACAAGCAAAATTGCCGCATCTGGGGCTAGGAAAACCCAAGAATTATGGTTGAAAAGCCTCTCTATCCTCAACGTGTGACTGTTTGGTGCGGTTTATGCTGCGGCGGAGTCATTGGACCTTACTTTTTCGAAAATGAGGCTTGAGCAACAGTTACGGTGAATGGATTGCGCTATAGAGAGATGATTAATGATTTTTTTATGTCCGGAATTGGATGGTATTGATCTGGACAGCGTTTACTTTCAACAAGACGGCTACGCTACGTGCCACATAAGCAACGAAACCATTGATATTTTACGGTAAAAGTTTCTTTGAATATCAAAATAACACCTCTTATTGGAAAACCCTGTACTACCACCTTTTGGAACAGACTATATAAGTTTTGTTTGAAATATACCATAAGTGTTTTTAGTTTTCTTGTGCGTTCGGTGTAATATTGTTTACTACGGATTTGTGACGGGATGTTCATTCGCACGGGTGTATATTTTTTAACATGGAGTAATGGCTTGATATTCAAACTGGAGTAATGATGCTATAATCAAAGTGAGTCTTCTTTGGTATAGTTGATCTTTAATGATTCCGGATTGAGAAAACCGCCACATTTCGTTGTTATTAAATGGAATACGCACGTGTTTGATTATGCAGAAGTCTCTGAGAAGCCGGCTGCATAAGACTGGAATAATCCGGACTGGGTGCCCCAGAATCTCTTCCAGTGTCTGGAAAACTGACCAAGCTATCCTTCGTAGTGTTCTCGAAGATTGGCGGTGTTTTCTGTAACATGAAAATCAATTGAGTCCTTACACGGAAAAAATTAATTGAATTGAAATAGGCCCTGTTATTAGCTGTGTTGAATAGTACTTTTTTGTTCAAATGAGTGCTACAAGGCGGCAAATAATAATACTCAACATTTCGCGAGGTCTACTGATCTGTGAGTGAGTGATTTACTACTAGTTAAGTTACATAAATGTAAAATAGCACAAATTTATATGAAAATTAAATAATTTGTGTGCACCATTTATTTATTATTATTATTTATTTAATTAACGCCCAGAGGGCTTTTACATGGTTGGTAGTATAATTTTAATTTGACAGATATTTTGAAACATAAAAAATAAGAATAAAATTACATTTGATAAAAGCTATGCAACAAGTCATACAAACACAAGAAACAAAAACAGAAAATTACAGCTATTTGTAGGTTTACAATCAGGGGTGCTCAAACTTGAACTGCTGGCGATCTACCTCAACATTATTAGATTCCGATCGATCGACTCTGAGAGGCTGCAAGTATGTGTGATGCAGGATTATCGTCTATGTAGGTAGGGTGTATCGTGGCGCAGGTATAAGTGTATATATAGGGACGTTGCATAATTGCATGGCCACGAATCCACATAAAATTTGGAGGAACGACAGAATTTTTTTATTTTTTTTATTTTTTTATTGTTGATACATTTTTTTTACAATATTTCATATTTCAATTCAGTAATGTTGGCCTCACTGGGTTGTTTACCCGTGCTGAGGCCCCCATTTTATAATTTAAGAATTTATACATTTAAAAAAAAAAGAAAAACAACATTAAAATAAAGATAAATTTAAAATAAAAATAAAGATTAAAATTTAAAATATAATTATAACACTAAAAGAAAAATATCAAAAGAGAATGTAAATCGGCATTTATAATGATATATGTGTTTGTGCGTGTTGCGTGTTTTATATATTTGTTTGTGTTGCGTGTATATGTTTTATTCTTTTATGTTATAGAATTTTGGTAATATTGTCTTTTTGTTCTTTAATCCATTTTTTTATTTTGTGTTTGAATTTATTTTTATTTTCCTCAATTTTTGTTTCAAGTGGAAGACTGTTGAATGCTTTAATAGCGTGGTATTTATGGTGTCTTTGTCCAAAGGTAGTGTTTACCGTCGGAGTTTTTATGTTTTCTTTGTATGCTTGTCTGACCGGTCTATTAGTGATATTTTGTGTTTGTTGGGGTTTGTTTTTTTGGTCGAAAATGTAGTTTAGTAGTGTTTTAACATATAATTGGCGTATATCAAGTACGTCACAGCTTTTAAATATTTGGTCTGTGTCGGTTAGTTTATGTTTTTTGAGTATTACCTTTAATATCGTTTTCTGTGCGATTTCTATTTGAGCGATAGCTGCGTTTGTTGCTCCTCCCCAAGCAATTATTCCATATTCTATTATTGATTGGCATAGTGCATAATATATTGTTTTCAATTGTTTTATTTTATATATGTTTCTTATGTTTAGGAAAATGTGTATTGTTCTGAGGAGTCTATTTGTGATTTGTTTGATGTGATGTGTCCATCTAAGATTATGGTCAATTACGATTCCTAGATACTTTATTTGTTCTGTTTTTTCTATAGGGGGGCAATCGCAGATGTTGGTGTTTATGCATTCGTATATTTTTATGGTGTTTGTATTGTTTTTTGGCTGTCCTGTGTTAGTTATGCTGTACGTTGTGAATTTTGTTTTCGATATGTTTAGTGTGAGTGTATTTGAGTCCAACCATTTTTTCACTTGCGTGATTCCTAGATTCGCTATGTTATAAGCCTTATTCCAATCCTTAGATTTAAATAGTAAAACTGTGTCGTCTGCGTAACTAATTATTTCTCCATCTATTTCCATGCTGCAAAGTTCATTTATGTAAATTATGAAAAGAACGGGCCCTAGTATGCTTCCTTGTGGAACTCCGTGTGTAATCGGCAGTGGTTTGCTAGTATAGTTATTAATTTTGACTTGTTGTGTTCTGTCGCTCATGTAACTTTTTAATAGTTGTAGTTCTTTGTCTTTGATACCCATATTTTCTAATTTTTTAAAAAGTGTTTTGTGGCATATTGAATCAAAAGCTTTAGCCAAATCTAAATATATCGCTATGCATTTAAACCCTTGATCTAAGTTGCTAAGTTTGCAATATGCATTTTTTTAGTCAAGTTAGGTGGAGGTCTGCACTAAAAAGTCAATGAAAAAACTTATATTTATTCAAAATTGCAAGTTTATTGGTTCTTACAAAAAACAAACTAGTTCTAGTTTCTAAACTTAACTAAATAATGACTTTGGATGTTGAAGCGTGGCACTGCATGTCCTCAGCATACTTTTCATACGATGGTACGTAATTACCGAGTGCTAATCGCAAGCACGATGACATATGTTCGTCAGTCAGTCGATTGCGATATTTTGACTTCTACAAGCTACAAATAAATAATAAAAAAGAAGTCATGAAAAATGGGAAATTTTTCTCGAGATCGACTCAAAAAGCACTCGCGATCGACCGTTTGAGCGCCCCTGGTTTACATGATGTGTTTAGGAGTATTGTTGAAATAAATGTTTTAAATGATCCACAAAACTTGCCAAGTTGGTATTGAATATGTCAACATCACCCAAGTAATGATTTCCCATGGTGTGAAGTCGTTGTATCGGAGAGTGGGCAATGTAGTTACGCTTATGTGTGCTGCTGTAGAATATTGTATTTTGTCGTGTTGTTACTGTGGGTGAATGTATGTTTATAAGTTGCAAGAGTTCACAACAGTCGAATTTAGAGTTAAGTATTTTGAATAAGAACGTTAAATCGTTTATTTTACGTCTATCTTCAAATGTATGTATTTTTAGAGTATTTAATAAAAAATTGTATTTTAAGTCTTTGACGGGGATATTTAATTTAAAATTTATAAAACGTAGAATTTTTTTTTGTATTCGCTCAATGTTAATGTGAATTTTGTAAGATGGGGACCAAACTACTGAGTTATATTCAATTAGACTTCTAACTAGATATACGTATAATAGTTTAATGGCTTGTAAAGAATTAAAGTTTTTAGTTGTTCTTAATACGAAGCCTAGTGTTTTCAAAACTTTTGTTCACAATTTGATGGATATGATTGGTGAAAGTTAGTTTTTCGTCCAAAATAATTCCAAGATCTCTCATTTCTCTCATTTGAATCAATAATAATCTACATGTTTCAAAGCCAATGGATTCTTTGTCAGGATAATTACTACATGATGCAACTATTGAAGATATGCACAAATGCACTTACCTTTTCAAGCATGATCGCATTCTTCGCTACCGGACCCAGTTCGAATCTTACAGCGGCAACTGGTCGCTTCACTCGTACTGACATTTTGTGTTACTGGAACAAAAGAGAGAAAAAAAAAACTTAAAAGGATCGAATGCGCGGCCTTTTTCACACAAAACTTAAATTTGGATTTGAGGACAAAATACTAAAGCAAACTGAAACGAAGTTATATTGTTTGGAATAACTTGATGAGTAAAACCTCAAATTATAATTTCTAATTATTAGACAATATTAGCGTTCCTAAAAGAAAAATTGAAACAGAAAAATCGGAAAAATGTGACCGAATCTTTTTTTGATTTTTATGTTTCAAATTTTCGTTTAGGAACGCTAAATCATGATATAGAAATTATCTAGTGCGGATAAATGCTAATTTTATTTTTGTTTTGAGTTATAAAATAAATGCAATTAAAAGATTTAATAATTTTAGAGCCAACTTTTACAATCATTTGTGAGTTGATTGCTTAAAATATAATTCTTTAAAATATTAAGATGAATTAATTGTTTGCGCCCATACAATGTGAATATAAATAAATAATTTGGTCCATTAAAAACTCAGTTCTTTCAAGAAAGGCATAGAATACAATATTGTATTATCGATTAAATCAAATATTTTATTTGCATGCCGTTCGCGCAATATGTACCAATGGGATTGGTAGTCATTCATTCGCAGACTTGGTGGATAGGAAATCTAAATATTAAATCCTGCAATTGTCCTAGCCACCCAATGTACCATCCCACAATGTCACCACGACCGGTATAATTGTAGCAATATCTACCTATGGAATTGGTAGGTATTTATTCGGAAAGACTTGGTGAATAGTTAATCTCATTATCGAATCCTGCAATTGTCCTACCCACCCAGTGTACCCATCACAAAATGTCACCATGTCCGGTATAATTATTGACATCATATGATTGCTTTATTTACTTTATTGCATAGACTTTCAGATTGTTTAATTTGTGTATAGTATAATAAGTAGGCTTCGAATGAGAATTTTACTGTCTATATATTGGCAGATCTATGCTTTTTAGGACCAATTGGTATATCATACAAAAAGCCCGAAGATATCGGTCTAGTGAGTGGTTTATTTATGATGTACAACTCACACTTGGAGGATTTATGTATTAGCATTACCGAACCTGAAATAACGCGGTGTCTGGTGCTAATTCACTTAAGCCAATAAAATTCGGATAATTTTTATTTTAGTGCAGCCTCTTTTTTGTGAAAAACAATCTCAACGTGTTAGGACTGTTAGATGTGAGCAGAGATGTGCAAAATGGGTACCCAAAACCATTTGAAATGCAAAATGGAAATGGGTCAAAACTTTTCCATTTGAAAATGCAAAATGCAAAATGGTTTTTAGAAAAGCATTTCAAATGCAAAATGCAAAATACCTATTTTCAAAATGCATTGAAAATGCAAAATGGTTTCTCAGGTCAAACAATTAAAATAATTAAAGAATTTTTAAACAATTTTGTCAATTAACAATGGACATCAATTTATCAACATATTACATGATGGTAAATCCAAAAACACCACAACTACAGATTATGAAACCACAAAAAATTTGAGCGGGACTAATGTTGCCAACGTAAAAACATAGAAACTGCTATCTAAGATTTAATATTACAGCGTCATGGCCCCATGTTCAGTATTTGAATCAGTATTTATGTAATGGAATCACTCAATTGCCAGGGCTCCTACCAGGGAGCAACTTGACAAATGTAAATTATCTCTCATAGCGAGGTTGAGGACCGACTGATATTTAGGGCTTATGAAAAAAAGATGAGTGGAGAAAGTAGGAAGAATGTTGCAAAAAGCATTTAAAATGGAAAATGCATTGAGAAAAGCATTTAAAATGCAAAATGCAAAATGGTTTTTAGAAAAGCATTTAAAATGCAAAATGGAAAATACCCATTTTGCATTTCCATTTGAAATGGATTTATTTGAAATAAAGCACATCTCTGGATGTGAGGTATTATTTGGCGCCTTGACAATTCGGCGGACTGCTCCAATAACTAGAACATAACCATAACTAAATATTGTGAATTATACAATATGCTAGGCAAAGAGTTTATTTTCTTAAAATAACACAATTAAAGCCATCTATGATCGTTGTGCTACGTTTACCCTTGACAGCCGATATATTATCATAATTTAAAACACAAATAAATAAAGGGATACGCAGCTGTTCCCATCAACAATTGTTTCAAACAATCACATCTATATTGTTATAATTGTTGTCGATCGGCGCCATTTTGAATTTTTTAAATAAATTTGGTGGAATTCTTCTGAACCCAGTTTTAATTTTGATCAAATTGTAATCGGTTGTCAATCATAACGGTTATGTTGCAATGCTTGTCATTTTCATTATAATTTTATAATACAAATTTGATCGTCATAATTTAATCATTATAATTTGATCATCATAATCTGTTCATGAGGTAATTTGATCATGAGGCAATTTTTCATGAGGTAACTTCATAATCATTTTATCATGAGGCAATTTTTTTATGAGGCAACTTGATGATGAGGTAATTTGAACATACTAATTTTATCATGAGGTAATTTAATCATGAGGCAATTTGTTCATGAGGTAACTTGATTGTAAGGTAATTGATCATAATTATTTGATCATGAGGTAATTTGACCATCATAATTTTATCATCATATTTGAACATTATAATTTGATCATCATAATTTGAACATTATAATTTGATCTTGAGGTAATTGGACTATCATAATTTGATTATGAGGTAATTTAGTCATCATAATTTGATAATGAGGTAATTTGACTATCATAATTATATCATGAGTTAATTTGGTCATGAGGTAATTTGATAATGAGGTAATTTGACAATCATAATTTGATCATCATAATTAAATCGTGAGGTAATTTGACTAACATAATTTGATTATCATAATTTGATCATGAGGTAATTTGATCATTAGGTAATTTTTTGATCATGAGTTAATTTGAACATGAGGTGGAACGTATCAAGAATCAAAGGCGAGTGTAAGTGGGTACACCCCTCAGGTAAAAAAGATAAAAAAACGTTTTTAGAAATTTCAACACTTTCAGGTACAAAATTTGAATTATCTGTATGGAGAAAATAATATTTTTCTAAGGAAAAAAAACAACAGAATTTCGAAAAAATTATTTTATCTTTTTTACTTCGACCATTATTTAGAATCACCTTCCGAAGTTTTATGCACTTTACTCCCGGACACCCTGTAAATTACATTATTTAGTAATGGTTCACGTGCGTTGTGTGAACTGTCTGAACAAATGTATTCTGTTTCGGCGTATAGTAGTCGATTCGACGAAGGTTTGTTATTAAGTGTTAAAATTGTAAAAATAATTACTTTTAAATCGGCTACGGGATTTAGTTTGTTGTCAAACGCGTGTGGAACCAACGAATAAAGAATATGAACTGGATATACTCGTAAAATGAAATATCATTATGCTATCGTGACGTGTTCATATTTGAAATGAACGGAAGACGTGACAGGGCTGTATTCAGTTGAAGGGCATTTCATAATTAATTAATTTATGATAGTCTTTGTTGAATTAGAGGAAAATACTAACAAATTCTAAACGGATCATGAAACAGAAAATAAAAATATAACGGTCACAAGTAGGAATCGAACCAGGACTCTTGTCTCTCCAGGATCCTCGATCATTGGGACCTAGTTATTAAATGTCTCTGGAAAGGGCTGGTAATTTACAGCGCCTTTCAAATCTGTAAACGGTTTTCAGGAGATGGGAGATTGAAACGAGTTTTTGCAATTCACGCAGAGCGCGGAAAAGGTGGCAAAAAGAAGGTAAGACTGACGGCTGATTCGAAACCTATCAAAATCATATGCCTAGTTTAGAAGAACTAAGCGCACAAACAGACGCGGAAATCGAATTAATTTTATACTATTTATTTATTTTATTTTTTCATGTTCTCCGTAAAACGGTTATACACCAATATATCAGGTCAATGAGACAACTTTATGCCAAAACTGCTCTCCTACATCTCATCCATAATAATCATCATATAACAAATCAACCAAAAGCCATAATAAAAACCAGGTCATCAACAATTAAAACACTTTACATTCCGATAACACATACCACACACGGACAAAGACACTTTCAATACTACGCAACCAAACTTTTTAACAGTATGCCCATTACTTTGAAACAATTAATGACTACAAATACATCTACAAACTTTCTCAAAAAACATATCGTAGCCTGGATAAAAAATCAAGATATTCACTTTATTCAAAAGATTATAATTCCAAACCAAACATAACCAAAATATGATAAGTAAAATTAAATATTATACACGTTCTTCAAGAATTATCCAAAAATACATACACGCACATATAAATGTGTGTTTTCATGTTTCAATATATGTCTGTGAAAAAAAAACTTCCTACTACAACACATAAATACCTGTCACACTTAATCACAAACACGTTAACACCTCAGCACAGGTTCTCCTAGTGAGGTGTTCACGTAACATACAATATCACCCACACACAGTTTTACCTATATCAACCTATGTTCTTTATTTTTTATACCTTTTTTCTGTAATTTTTTCTCTGTACTACAATATAAACCACTGTAATCATTTGTAAAATGTGTATTCAAGAATAGACATAAATAAATAAATCATGGAGAAGATAACAAATTAAAAGTTTACAGAGGCAGTTTTACTATTTTGTGACATGTGTTAAAAGATAGTTACTGAATTGTCTGTAGGTGACATTGAAAATGTCGATGGCTAATGCAGAATCGTTAAGCAGTTGAGTCGCTCTGTTTATTGGCGCGTTCTGATAGGCAGAAGTCCTCGCTTTCGGAGCATATAAGAGTGCATGGGATCTCCCTCGAGTATAATTGTTAGTTAACCTCTTTCAACATAGGCGGATTGTGTATTGTACCAGAGATTAACTTCAAAAAGTGTTTGCCTAAAAATATTGTATATGTATAAATATATACTGTTGGCAGTTTTTTTTATACAGAGCCCATTGTCTGATTCGGCACTGTTTTGAATTATTGGATTTATTATTAATACTGTTATGGGAAAGAGTCATGGCGGAGATCGCGTGCAGCATTTTTGGGAAACTACGTCTCTTCTCCCATTATATTATATTTTGAATAATGTATTTAACTAACTCATCTCTGCTAGTCACGAAACGGAGAGGGACGTTCTTATTTCAAACATTTCTTCTTTTTCAGAAGTTAAAAAAGATAAGTATTTAGGTAAACATATATTTTTTAAAGAAATTAACACCTTGCACAATTTTTGGGCAGTATTCTTCAAAGGCAACAAAGAACCGAAGAGCATTTTTGGAAGATACACAGGAGATCCGGGGGTAAAGTGCGCTAACTTCGGTAGGTGATTCTACATGATGATAGAAGTAAATTTTTTTAAATTCCAATGTTCATTTTCCCATACAAAAATATTTTTCCACAAAAACAATTCATCTTGTTTACTTAAAAACTGCCTTAAAACATTCGAATTTCGAAAAAAGTTTTTAATCTTTTTTACTTCTAAAATCATGTAGATTTGCCCTCTGGAGTTAGCGCACTTTACCCCCATCATCGTAGTGTATATATTCCAGCCTGACAGGCTCTCTCGTAAAAGTTATTTTATCTCATTTTGTATTTCGGTGAAAAATGTGATTTAAAAAGTGTTAGAAATAGAGAATGCCGATATTTCAGGTTGCATTAAAAAATAATCTTTATCGGTCCTGATAAATTTTAAATAATTTTTTAAACAATATTAATGTACCATTTGAAAAATATTTGTCAAGGTTTGAAAATATTAAAATGCATAATTTTATAATAAACGAAAAAAAAGGAAGTGAAAATAACTTTTATAGATACCGTTGTCTAATTAAATATGTTGTTTTAGTTTTGTGTATAGTAGTGATTACAGTTTACACTGTAAAAACCATCGGATAAAGTCATTTGCTTCTAAGACCAGTATTTTAATTAGCTAGAATCAAATGTTTCCGCGGATTCTGTATTCTGTCAGTTAATGAAATTAAAAAATGCTCCCTAAAATTGTTGTCTATCTCCCTAAAACTTTGTGCTTGATCGGCGTTCCCTTATTTAGAGGGACCTCTCTCCCTAAAATTGTTGTCTATCTCCCTAAAACTGTGTCCTTGATCGGCGCTTCCTTACTTAGAGGGATCTCTCTCCCTAAAATTGTTGTCTATCTCCCTAAAACTGTGTGCTTGATCGGCGATCCCTTATTTAGAGGGACCTCTCTCCCTAAAATTGCTGTCTATCTCCCTAAAGTTGTGTCCTTGATCGGCGCTTCCTTATTTAGAGGGATCTCTCTACCTAAAATTGTTGTCTATCTCCCTAAAACTGTGTGCTTGATCGGCGCTCCCATATTTAGATGGACCTCTCTCCCTAAAATTGTTGTCTATCTCCCTAAAACTGTGTCCTTGATCAGCGTTCCCTTATTTAGAGGGACCTCTCTCCCTAAAACTGTGTCCTTGATCGGCGTTCCCTTATTTAGAGTGACCTCTCTCCCTAAAATTGTTGTCTATCTCTCTAAAACTGTGTGCTTGATCGGCGTTCCCTTATTTAGAGGGACCTCTCTCCCTAAAACTGTGTCCTTGATCGGTGTTCCCTTATTTAGAGGGACCTCTCTCCCTAAAATTGTTGTCTATCTCTCTAAAACTGTGTGCTTGATCGGCGTTCCCTTATTTAGAGTGACTTCTCTCCCTAAAATTGTTGTCTACCTCCATAAAACTGTGTGCTTGATCGGCGTTCCCTTATTTAGAGTGACTTCTCTCCCTAAAATTGTTGTCTACCTCCCTAAAACTGTGTGCTTGATCGGCGTTCCCTTATTTAGAGTGACTTCTCTCCCTAAAATTGTTGTCTACCTCCCTAAAACTGTGTGCTTGATCGGCGTTCCCTTATTTAGAGTGACCTCTCTCCCTAAAATTGTTGTCTATCTCTCTAAAACTGTGTGCTTGATCGGCGTTCCCTTATTTAGAGTGACTTCTCTCCCTGAAATTGTTGTCTACCTTCCTAAAACTGTGTGCTTGATCGGCGTTCCCTTATTTAGAGTGACCTCTCTCCCTAAAATTGTTGTCTACCTCCCTAAAACTGTGTGCTTGATCGGCGTTCCCTTATTTAGAGAGACCTCTCGCCTGGAGACCAAGCGCATATGTCACACGTGAGTCACCGTGTGTCTAGGGGTAAGTGAGACGGAGCGCTGGGCGTTTGGGCTAAACGAACATTTGTCTCCATTATAATTTGCATGAAAGGCACTTCTAGCGTTTTTTTTATTCTATGATCCGTACCGATTATATCTGTACGCAATCCGGGAAAAAAAACCCTTATTTTGTAATATTAATTTTTTTTTAAATATTGGACCACCCTTAAATGAAATAAAAATAAATATGACAATTCTTCAAAAATCATTTCGTTGAAATGGCTGTTAAACACGGATGTCAAATATAAAAAAAAATCTATAAATGATATGAAAATGACTTTTCTGTCGACCTTTGAAATAATAACTTATAGAATCCAAATTGATGGACTTACCCTTAAATGAAATCTGAGTACCATTTCGACTAGCTGGAGACAAACCACGTGACCATATTTAGGCAATGCTTTGAATAATCTACGAATTTGTTGTTCGTTGACCGCCGAAGAGCGCACATTGAAATAACCAGATCCTAACACAGAAAAGTAAAGTTCCCTAAAAAGTGTTTTTTTATTGCTAACTACTACCTGTTTTAAACACATTTTCAATTTTAAATAACGCTAATTTAAGCGCTACCTAATTGTGGTTTACTATCAGCAATAAGTTACTAATTGCTTATTTAATTGTCTCCCACTAAAACACAATTAAACTTAATTTTATAGTCACGCAAGTAAAAAGGAGCGACTTGCCTTATGATTTCATTATTATAATAAAGCTTTTAAATGTTAGTTATGTCATTTAAAACGAAATAAAATATTTACAAAAATACCAATTTCGGTTGTCTCTGACTATGGTTCAATGAACTGAACTAAATTTGCTTTGAATTTAAGTGTAATTTTCAAAATAGGAAGCAATTTTGTGAAGAATTCAGACTTGCCATAAAGTGCTTACTTATAATATAAGTAAAATTTTAGCAGATATGAATTTAAATGCTTTTTTTCAAACAAGAATTCGTACTATCTCGTGATTTTTTGTGGGTCTGCTATAGTAAGTAGTAATAATTTTTACCTGTAAAAATCTTTTAACATGATTTGACTTGCCAAGGTATAATATATCCTTTTGTTTTTATTTTTTGTTAATTAACTCCACTGATGAGGATCATCCTTGGGGATGCTGTGTAGAGGGTGTTATTTTGAAGAGAAAGGAGTGAACATGGGTCTTTAAGAAATCACCGACCTGCAAATATTTAATATGACGAGCTGTTGAACTTAAGAACGAGTTGTGCAAACGACCCGTTCTCACGTGACAAATTTCAACCGCGTATAAATTTTCGGTGCGCGTTCGGCGTGTTTATCGTATATACAACGGTGGTGAAGGGATCAACTACGCTAGTTCTTCGGAGCAGCTTCTATTGAAATACCGGTAGAACAATATTGTAGAAGAACTGACGCCTGTGCTTCGAAAATTTCAATCCGTTTATTAAAATAGAGGAATATATCAAACGTTTAAATCTATCCCGTTTCTGCACAGAATCAACAGTTTTTTCAAGTATTTTAGGGCTGCAGAAAAGAGGTGGCCTCCTAATTCGACAGTGGGGCGTACTTGCTATTGGGATATGTTGTGAGGCTGAAGGTAGTTGCGAGGGAAAAGAGATGGGGAAGAGGACGGTGAGGAAGTACCTGGGAATTTCAGATCAGTTCACCAAACACGGCTAAATCCATTTCAAGCAACAACGTTTCACAAGGAATATCTTTCACTCAGGGTCGCAAATATACGTAATGCTGTGTGAATTAATTAAATATAATTTACTTGCGTACGCCAGGATTCTAACCCGCGACTTTCGGATTCATATTCGAGAGCCTTACGAAGGCCTAAAATTTATTGTATCTGCTAAATTACTGTTACTAACCTAACTTTACTATTTCGGCTAATGTTAAAAATTCCAGGGATAGGTGACGGTCATCTTACAAAATCACGCAGAATAGATACTTCATCGTTTGTCTGAATTTAAAAAGTTTAATGACATTCTTAATGCATCATCAGATCTAATATTGAAAACGTGACACTGCACTAGGAAATTATATTTGTTCAACTTGATTGAATATTATCGAATTAGCTAATCAATACTTTGAGTTGTATAATATATAGAATGGGTTGAAGGCTGTGTCGTATTGAGCAAGGTAGTGCTTGGTACTGAAGTTATACGCCATAAACACTGTACATTGTTTACCCCTAGAATTGTAATCTATATTTCAAACAAAACTGATAACCGCTTGAGTAATTGATTGTATACAGAGTGTTAAGGGACCTACTTGACTTACTTTTGATTACAAGTGATTTCTGACATTATTTTTTGTTTGTTTTTTTTCTTTTATTTTTTTTTTCGGGAAATCGACAGCTTACATTTAATCAGTTTTTACATAAGTATTATATAGTAAAATAAAACCAATTATGGATTTCCTCCTTGTGACTTTAACTGACAGCATAATATGGAATAAGTTATTTAAATAAATTATACAAAACAAAGATTATATAAAACTTACAAAACAATACATTTATAGCCAAGGAGAGAGGTTGTAGATATAAATCAAATCATAATAGAGATATAAACATTATTCACAAACTATCAGAGTATTCTTTTATGGATCTCTTGTATTTGGTAAGTTCGCAACTGAAAATATCAACCTTGGATAATACGCTATTGTAATTATTGCATAGTCTGTTCAAGCAAGAATTCTGCTTAGAGTTCGTTTTGCTTTGATCAACCCTGAACAGCACACAAGAGCGTGTTGAACGCGCAGGTACATTGAATGGAATCTTGTTTAGCAACTCTGGGCATTAAATATTATTGTTAACTACTTTATACAGGAATAGTGCATCCTTATGATGCCTCCGTACACTCAGTGAATGATTTTTTTTTTCTTTTCAAAACCAAGCAAAACAAAATCTTCCACTTTTTCCTTAACTTTTCAATTGCTACTGATTTTTCATGTTTTAAGTTGGAAAAAAAATGTCACCGGATTCCAAAATTATATTTGCATTTTTTACTCTAAATATGTCCAGTACACGGGGGTAAAGTGCCCTAACTTTGGGAGCTGATTCTACATGATTTTAGAAGTAAAAAAAATATAAATGTCTTATTTCGAAACTCTTAATTTTTTAATGTAGTTTTTAGGTTAAAAATTGTTTATATGGAAAAAAAATTGTATGGTAAAATAAATATTGTAATTTCAAAAAGAGTTATTTATCTTTTTACTTCTACCATCATGAAGAATCACCTGCCGAAGTTAGCGTACTTTACCCCTGGACAGTGTGTTAAGGGACGTACTTGACTAATTTATTTGGAGTAAAAAATTTAAAAGGGAATTTTGTTCTCCTGTGACTTTCTTGATGTTATTTTTTAATTGTCAATTAATTGACAAAATATTTTAATTTTTCGCCTGTTGGCAACGGGGAGGTTAATCAATTTTATCTCCTCAGGCAAATTTTTTTCGGTTTTGGGAACAAACAAGTACTACTATCCTGTAGATACAATTTGTTCGGTTTTTCTCATAAAAATCGTAAAAGCCCAGAAAAATTAATGTATAAGGCCAATGAAAACTGCTTTAAAGTTCAAAATCTCCTACTTATGAACCGATTTTCTGTTATGATTTTATTGTATAATGTGGCAAATTAAGTTATTTATAAAATGATCGAAAAAAAAAATATTTATGCCTGAACATCCACAAAATAAAATAAAAGGCACTTTTTGGCCATGTTTTTTTCTTGCATAAATCAAAACAGGCGGATGGTATTAAGCGGGAATTTAAACCCTATCGCCATCTACGTAAGGGTTATTATTGATAGCGGCTCAATTAAAAATATTACACGACGTAGTGCATCGCTTCGCGAATTAAAGCGATAAATGGTGTTTTTAGCGATAAATACGTTAAAACGCGAAATAGCAGCGATTTCTACGACAAAACTCAAAAATATGCGAACTAGATGGGACACGTGGTTTCATGCAGTCGAATATCTAGCTGAATACAAGGATATAAGGAATACAAGGATGCTCTCATCCATTTCATCCAGGAGTATGAACCCAAGAATTTTGCAGTGTGGGACTACTTTATTTCCTCCCACATGTGGCAATACTATCGTGAATTAATCCGCTGCTAGACGCAAGCGAGCTGGAGAAGAGAAATCTCCCTTCCTGTTTCAACCTTCGATCCAACCGCCACTCTCTCTACTCTTTCTGCAACCGTCTCCGCGTTCTGTAAAATTGTAATATTCGTCCTCACGAATAAATTAAATTAATTGTGCAAACACTCATTTCAATCTCCCATCTCCTGAACACAATTTACGGTTCGGGCAGCCACCGTAAATTACAAATAAATATAGCTCTCATACACACATTCCACCCTGCCACAGCAGATTCGTCAGCTTTGATATGTATTCATTTGACATTTGTTGACGAAGTGTGTGGCCAATTTGTCAAATTGGTAAATGTTATAGAAGGTTCAAAATATCCATTCGCTCATTTGCTTTGGGAGGACTTGATGTCGCAAAGCCTACTTTAAAAAAATTGAGGTGTTTCCCTGCCAAAACCTTAAAGACTGTGCAGGAGGTAAAGAACCAGGTTGTCTTAACCCAAATAAGAGAGAGTTGTCAAAAGAGTTCTGTGAAACTGGCATCTCATGTGCTAAATCGTCAAGACAACAGCACTATTCTATTTTTTGAGCAGACAGGTAAAATGTTCAATCCTGCGCTTGTAGGTGAGAATGTCCAGCGATCAGACGCTATTCTTTTAGCAAGTAAAAGTAGGCTTGCACCAAAATTCAAATCTGTTGATAACTAACAGTAAATTCCTGGAAGGTAACAGCTATTTTCAAGGACAGCTTGTAGAGCAAGTGAGGGATGGAGTCACTGTAGACATAATTCAGCTACTCTTAGCTGAAGCTCTGTTGTTCACAGAGAATTTGCTGAGGCAGCTCTAATGACTGTAAGCCCCTGTGAATAGACGGTATATTCTTGTATTGACAGATCGTAGAACGAACATGACACACTCTACTGTAGAAACATGTGCCATGTTGAATTTCAATCAATAATACAAAAAACAGGTTTCAAGTGATTTTGCTAATTTAATTGTTTTTCCCCTCTTGCCGACTGGCATTCCTTCACGTTATCCTATTTAGCTATTGGTGTCTCTAATTATCCGTAATTTTAATTCAGTTTTTAGACGAAAAACTTAAGGGGAAACTATTTTTAAATGTTTGCAATCAAAATTTTAATATTTCAAAAGTTATATGTTTATTTCCAAAGATATTAGAAGAACAATATCTTTGTTTATTTCTAATCATAAATTTTGTAAGGGTATTTCAATTTCTTTCAAAAACAATTTTTAGTTTTCGGATACGTTCCGAAATATCGCATTAATTTGGATTTTATTAAAAAACGGAAATACAAACAAATTTTTCGAATTTCTGACAGGATCTTGAGAAATGTAAAAATGGTCAAGATGTCAATGTGCCACTTAGACACGCCCATAATACAATTCTGTCAGTTTATCCCTTCAGTGCTCACCATAAACACATTATGTACCATTCTTTCAAATTCTTTCAGCTGATTACCAATTTATAATCATATTTTCCGCAACTCCTGTGCCACAAGTGATAAGATTCATAATATTTTATTTACACTTTTGTTTGGGAATGAATGATTGCATATCTTGGAAGCGAAAATTAACCCATTTCCCGACATCCGATTGAGCTAAAACTTGGCTTATAAAGTCGTTGTCGATGACAATGCATTTCATCTTATTTTGGTGGCAATCACACATACACACGCGAACATATACGCATTTCTCTGAAATCGGATGAAATTACGTAAGTTTTAAAAGACATTTAATAAAATTACAGCAGTTAAGACCCAATCCCTGGGGAGGAAGGTTCAATCCTCAGTAAAACCAAAAAAAGACCCTGAGAAAGACAATTTCCCTTAGAACGTATGTCATCTTTGGGGATGCTGTGTGGAGGGTTTTTTAAAGGAGAGTGTCAACTGTATACAAATGTTGGGCGCGCGTTTGGCGTGTTTTCCGACTGTGCACTGGTGTCGAGGGTATCAATGACTCAAGTTCCTAGGAGAATCTTCCATTGAAATATCGGTATAACAAAGATAGCATTCCCACCATCTGCTCTAAAGATTGCAATACATTTGTAAAGTTATGAAAATCTGACCGCCAGTTTCTGCACAGAGTCGAGAACCTTTTTTATGTATTCTGATGTTCCAGACCAATGGTTGCTGTCAAATTCAACAGTGGGTGCACTTGCCATTTGTACAGGTAAATTTGTAAATTATGCCCATCTTTTAAACTTGACTTTGGCATCGATGGAAAGCCCGTACCTGAGCTGGTCACTATGGATGGGTTGTTTAAAAGAATTTGAAAAATTCATCATATTTCAAAGTTGATTTTCAAGTTCTGTGAAGGTTCTATTCAAGTTCTGTTATTAAATGAGTTTTGTAAAACAACTGAATAAAAATAATAAAATAACAGAACTTGAATAGAACCTTCACAGAACTTTAAAATCAACGTTGAAATTTAATGAATTCTAAGGATTGGTTGTTTCAGAGAATATGAAAAATTCATCAAATTTCAAAGTTGATTTTCAAGCTCTGTGAAGGTTCAATTCAAGTTCTGTTTTTATTTCAGTTTTTTTAAACAACTGGCCAATTATGATATAATAACACAGTTTGAATAGAACCTTCACAGAACCTGAAAATCAACTTTGAAATTTGATGAATTGTTGAAATTCTCTAAAAACAACCCATCCTTATTCTTTTAATAACTTTGTACCAAAGTGTATTCGTATTTCTTAATATCATATATAATCTTATAATTTTCCTTTCTTTACTTATTGTACTATGACTATCAATAACTTTAATGTTTGTAAATGGTACTTAAATATATTAATAAAAATGTAAATGTTCGTTTGTTCAAAATCTTAAATCTCGGAAAGTTCTTCATCGATTGCTTTGAAATTTTGACACAACGTTGCACTCAAATATAGATAATCATACAGATGTTTGCTTAAAAGCATGTTTGTATTTCCCATATACAATCATGCTATTAAGCAAAACGCGCTATTGTTTCTCAATCTGCACAGACAGACCGAGCCACATCAACGCGTGGCGGGGTACAGCTAGTTCTAAATAAACAAATATGGGGATCTGGTAGTGAGACAATGAAATATAATGATACACAGTGTTTATTGTGAGTTTTTTTTTAGTTATTTATTAAGTTAAAAGAAATACATATTTCGACTTGTTAACTTAAGTATACATTGATTAAAACAAAAATAATATATTCCTATATTAATAATTATGGTTTACTACCTAAGTAACATATTTTTCTTAAGTAAGAGCATTTTGGTTTTGCTCATTGATCTTGAGGGCAAACAGTTTTTTCTTAAATATATTTATTCTATTTACGGTTGTCAGGCTATCAGGAAGGAGATTATATATGTGTACACCCTCATGGCCTATGTTTCTTTTACCACACTCTGTCTTTGCCGAATTTGTGTATAATTTATTATGTTGTCTTGTGTGGTGGTCATGTACTTGTGATGTTTTCATAAATGAAGTATTTGTGTGTATGAGGCCATTTTGGATTTTGTGAATTAATAGGCATATGTTGTATTCGTACAGTTTTCTAAAAGTAAGTTAGTTTCTTGGTATACTCTTTTGAGTTAATAAACTCTTTGTGAGTCAGTATAATTGCGCAGTTGGGAGATGGCTCTGTACCGATGACGATCATACCAGGTGATGTGGTCGAAGCGCATGTCAGTAAGGCCCATTGTCCACACAGTAGTCTTTTGTAGGATGCATTTAACCTACAAATGACGATAGGCGTATTTTGCATATTTGTTATGTCCACGCTGCTTCATGCAATAGTCAGTAACGTTACAAAACGTCTCAGTTTTCTTTCAACTTGCATCGAGAAAGCACGTCTTTTGTTGTGAAAATGTCAAGTGATGACGATGAAGTGATTATAGCATACGATTTTATTAGAAGACGACGAAACAGGCGAAGAAAGTACTGAATTCATCCATACATCGAAATAAATATAAATTGTAGATTGTTTGTTGCTGCCAGAGAGATTCTGTATTTCAATCATTTTACCGAATGACTAAACATACGTACAAAAATTTAGTCTCTACTGTTGGACCACTGATACAAAGACAAAATACTGCAATGCGGTCGGTCGAGTAGTGACATGTTGCCGCGCGCACCGCATTACGAACGCATGACGAACGCATGACAAGCGGCTGACGTGACGTTGCCGCTTCGTGGACACAGATTTCATTGTTTCTACGCAAGATGCAAGCATTCGTCTTCCAATCGTCAATTGACGAAAGCGTGCGTATGACGTGCGGTTACGTGGACAATGGGCCTGAGTCGACGCCGCGCTGGTGGAGACCGGACTCGTGGATGTGTTCAGCACTGGACAAGACGTGTCTTACGTAAGTCCGATTGTTGATTCAGCTATTTTTTACTCGTGCTGTCTGATTACGATATGATGACCCTAGCAGCGGTGACGTAGATGCTACACAACTATTCCATTTATTAGAATGGATATTGTTGCTACGAGATCCGTTGGGAAGCGAATAAAAATATGATTTGTTTTATTTATTTATTTTAAATATTTAACAGACATACATATTACATTACAATATATTTACAAATACAGATATTTGAAGGCTAATTCATTAGTCATACGGCATATATTCTGGTCTAGTAATGTGTAATTTCTATCACCTAAGAACTTTTTAAAAATATATTGTATATTTTAGATAGGATTCATATGTTTTATACTGATTTATACATGTAGAAATTCTAAACATAAAATTGTAAATGTTCTCCAAAATGCGATGGAAAGAATCTCAGATTTGTGATGTCCCGAAAGAAACCATTCATCTGTTCTGAATGCAATTACTAATGTAATCCAAATTGACCCTGGTAATAAATTACATCTTTGCGATTCTTTCAAGGATAAAGAAACCATCCTGTCACTTCGAATGCAATCAACAATGTTCTAAAAATTTGTTTTGACAGCATCGCCATTCCATTGTAAGAATATTATGTACTAAATACACAATTTGGCTGTCCTGAAACGGGAATCCTTCCCAGTTGGACAGACAAAGGTTCATTTTGTTTTGTATTGTTTGTAATTTATAGGTATAAATAAAATAAATAAATTTCAAAAAGGATGTTTTTTAACAAAACTGCCCAACTCAATTGAGAAATGAATTATCGTGTTTGAATTGGGAAGCAGCGCCGTTATTTATTTTTTTTATAAATAAAAATGTAAATGTGTGTTTGTTCAAAATCTTAAATCTGCAAGTTCTTTAACGATTGCTTTGAAATGATGACACAACGTTGCATTTGAATACGCGTGTGTTTTTATAGATGTCACCTGTGACAGGTAAAAACCTTTTTTTAATCAGCGCCATCTGTTGGACGTAAAAGCAACACGCGCTATTGTTTCTCTATCTGCACAGACAGACTGGCCACAGCAACGCGTGGCGATGTACAGCTAGTTATTATTATAATTATTAAGGACCCATGAAAAATCACGAGTTAGGTAGTTTGAATTCCAGACAAATCAGTTCCAAATTTGAAAATGACAATGAAATAAAATTTCTATTCAAAATATAATATTAATATGTAGGTACTTTCTCGTCTGAATTCTTCACACAATCAGTTCCAATTTTGAAAATTGCACTAAAATTCAAAGCCAAGAAGAGTTCATTGAACCAGAGTTACGCAAGACCCACACTTTGACGATATAATGAAAAGAATCTCACCTCTCATTTTACTACGCGTTATTGTTTCTCTAACTGCACAGACAGACTGAGCCACAGCAACGCGTGGCGGAGTACAGTTAGTTGTTAATAAGGTATGTAAAGTGTTTTTTTTCCTACAACAATTAAATTAGCGCCATCTATGAACTTACAGTGTATAAATAATTTACAAACTAAGAAAATGTGAATATGGTAGCAATAAACTTAATATTTCAAATTCACTTAATAAAACTAAACTTGAATGGATTTTACCAGTCAGTGGCTGATTTGTCATCGCATTTGGGACCCATACAGGCGTCGTGAGTTGAATACCTCAGCTGGCCTCCAATCCTCAACGACACAGGTAACAGTTTTCGTTTACTAGTGGAACATTTTTAAACATTGCCAGGTTATTCATAGCCCGGGAAAGTTTGTCTTTCTGTTTTTTAAAGGTAAGTAAGTAAAATAGAGAAAAGAGAGAGAAAGTAGATGGTAAGTCGATAAGTAAGTAATAGTAAGTTGATAAAAGTAAATTGGTGAAAGTAAGTTAGTAATAGTAAGTTGGTAAAAATAAGTTAGTAATAAATAGTAAGCCGGTTATAATAAGTTGTATATAGAAAGTTAGTAATAATAAATCTAATGGTAAGTCTGTAATAGTAAGATAGGAATAGTAAAACAGTAATAGTAAGTCAGTTATAATAGGAAGGCATTAGTAAGTTGGTATTAGTTTGTCAATAGTAGTTTGGTAATATTAAGTTAGTAAAAGTGAGTTAGTAATAGTAAGTTAGTAATAGTAAGTCGGTAATAGCAAGTTGGTAATAGTAAGTCGTTAATAGTAAGAAGGTAATGGTGAGTTAGTAATAGTAAGTTTGTAGTAGTATGTAGTTAATAGTAAGATGGTAATGGTTAGTTAGTAATTGTAAGATGGCAATAGTAAGTTGGTAATTGTAAGTCAGTAATAGTGAGTTGGTAAAAGTATGTTTGTAATATTAAGTTAGTAATAGTAAGTTAGTAATATTAAGTCGGTTATAGTAAGTCGGTTATAGTAAGTTGGTAATATTAAGTTAATATTATTAGTAAGTAAGTAATAGTAAGTTGGTAAAACAATATAAATAATAATAGTAAATAATAGTAATAATAGATGGTAATGGTGAGTTAGTAATAGTAAGTCGGTAATAGTAAGTAGTTAATAGTAAGATGGTAATGGTTAGTTAGTAATTGTAAGATGGCAATAGTAAGTCAGTAATAGTAAGTTGGGAAAAGTAAGTTGGTAATATTAAGCTAGTAATAGTCGGTAATAGTAAGTCGGTAATAGTAAGTCGGTTATAGTAAGTTAGTAATAGTAAGTAAGTAATAGTAAGTTGGCAATACAATATAAATCATAATAATATAATGCAAAATAAGTGCATATAAGACAATAAGTTTTAATTACAGTAATATTTCCAAAGAATTTTTGAACATACATTGATAGATTTTGATCCGTATGCGATACGTGCTAAAATGCAAATGAATATAAAATAAACAATCACTTCCTTTGTATAGATTGGAAATGTAGCACGCACCGACAGGAACAAAATAAACTTGCAACCACTTGTTTACCTCATGTAAGTAACTGAATTGTAAAGAATTCGTACGAAGCAAGTTAGAACAAGTAAGATAATCATGTCAATTCATGCAGGGTTGTAAACATCGCGTTATTTAACAAAAACTTGAATGCCACAAACACAGCGCGAACTGAAGGTGAATAGGCCGATACAGTTTTCCATTCAAAGTTTGAGGAAATAATGACAGTGGAAGAAAAGACATTATTAGTGTTTTACTGAATTAAAAAAAAACTAATTAACCAAGTGACGAATACCCAGTTTTGTTATTTTTAACAATTGTTACTTAATTTAGCTATATTCTGTCGTATTTTTATAGACATAATTTGTCTGCTGTCACCTCTCTAGATTACCTCAACGCCTCCTTATTTATTCTTTAGCCTTCTTCTACCCCCTGAAAGCCTCCAGCGCCCACAAGGATGCGTTATCGCCCCCTTTGAGAAAGACTGATCTAAACGGTTTAGAAAAAGAAAACACCACACTTTATATTCAAATCTAGAAGTTAACCATAGAATAAATAAATAAAATGTGCGCCTTGCGAAGCCAAAGGATCCAACCGCAATTTGAAAACACTTATGAGACTTCGTGAATTGTTTATTAATTAGTTCATGTTAAGGTTTTTTCTTCAGTGTGGGTTCGTGTATGTCTTTTCATGGAAGATTTTATTGTACACGAATAGTTACAGTAAGAACAAAAAAATAGTTTCTCCCCAGTGTGGGTACGTAAGTGTACTATTAAAGTCGATTTGAACTTAAACTTCAAGTCACAATGCGCACACGAAAGAACTTTTTCTCCAGTGTGGGTCCACGAGTGTCTTGCTAGAGCTGTCTTACTAGAACATGAAAAGTTGCATTCAGAACACAAGAATGTTTTTTCTCTAGTATGCGTAAGTATGTGTTTTTTCAGAACGTTATTTTTTGTGCATTTATAGTTGCAATAAGAACATGAGAACGGCTTTATTCCAGAATGGATCAGTAAGTGACCATTCAACGCTTGTTTGGTTCTAAATGAACGGTTGCAATAGGAACATGAAAAAGGTTTTTCTTTTGTATGCGTTCGCAAGTGATCAGTTAAGCTAGATCTACGCGAGCACACGTAATTACAGTAAGAACATTCGTAGTCAAGACTTGTGTGTCGTTTTTTCTTGGCATGCGTTCGCAAGTGATTCTTTAATCCATCATTACTTTTACACTTGAAATCGCAATATAAACATGAGTATGGTTTATCTCTAGTATGAATAACTATGTGCTTTTTATAGTTATTCTTGCATGAGCATGTGTAGGTGCAGCAGGAACATGAAAAGGGTTTTACAATTTCAGTTTGAACAGCGGGGTGCCTCGTCAAGTCTCTTTTGGATGCGAGTGGATATTCGCAGTTACAACACATAACAGTTTTATCTTCACCTAGAAAAAGAAAAGATATTTATGATTTCTAAACATTTTTTTAAATTTCAAGAACTATCCTTGGTAAAAATTTTATTGTGAATCCATAATTTCATATTGTATATTTATCTGCGGATGTGCACGTGCAGCATCCTCAAACTTATTGCCTCTCGAAAGACCGCAATTAGCAGTTTTAAAGGTTATGATAAACACATCTTACAGACTGATTAAATTCACCGAAGCACTATTTAAAGAATGCTAACTCCTCTCGGTCCGTCAATTATTTATTTATTACCGGCCCAACCTCAACAAATCAGTCACCCATGACCGCAGTACTAGAAGCGCGACAACGGGTCTTCTGCAAGTACCCTCCACTCGTACTGCCTTCAGGCAGAGATACCAACTTTCGTTGATTCCTTCATATACAATAGAAAGAGAAAACACCAAGCTTTATATCCAAATATAGAAGTTAACCATATAATAATTTAATTGTACACATCTATGAAACCAAAGGTTCCGACCGCAATTCGATAAAAATTTAGTATTTATTTTTTCACTAAACAAAAAAAAAAGTGAGGTTATAACAATGTTCAGAATACATTTGTAAAAAAAAACATGTGTTTTTTTGCTATCAATAATTTTAGTTTATGTTTTTTTATGTATATTTCTAATAATAAAATTGAAAATCGTATTTTATCACCTTTCAAAAATCATTTTTAGTTTTTCGAATAGGTTCAGAAATATCCCATTTATTTTGATTTCGTTGAGAAGCGGAAAAACACACAAAATCACCGAATTCTGAGAACAGCTTTAAGAAATGTAATGGTCAATATGGCAGAGGCTTGAGGGGTTAGAACTGTCCAATATGGCAGAAGCTTGAGGGGTTAAAACTGCCCAATATGGCAGAGGCTTGAGGGGTTAGAACTGTCCAATATGGCAGAGGCTTGAGGGGTTAGAACTGTCCAATATGGCAGAGGCTTGAGGGGTTAGAACTGTCCAATATGGCAGAGGCTTGAGGGGTTAGAACTGTCCAATATGGCAGAGGCTTGAGGGGTTAGAACTGTCCAATATGGCAGAGGCTTGAGGGGTTAGAACTGTCCAATATGGCAGAGGCTTGAGGGGTTAAAACTGCCCAATATGGCAGAGGCTTGAGGGGTTAGAACTGTCCAATATGGCAGAGGCTTGAGGGGTTAGAACTGTCCAATATGGCAGAGGCTTGAGGGGTTAGAACTGTCCAATATGGCAGAGGCTTGAAGGGTTAGAACTGTTCAATATGGCAGAGGCTTGAAGGGTTAAAACTGTTCAATATGGCAGAGGCTTGAAGGGTTAAAACTGTTCAATATGGCAGAGGCTTGAAGGGTTAAAACTGTTCAATATGGCAGAGGCTTGAAGGGTTAAAACTGTTCAATATGGCAGAGGCTTGAAGGGTTAAAACTGTTCAATATGGCAGAGGCTTGAGGGGTTAGAACTGTCCAATATGGCAGAGGCTTGAGGGGTTAGAACTGTCCAATAAGGCAGAGGCTTGAGGGGTTAAAACTGCCCAATATGGCAGAGGCTTGAGGGGTTAGAACTGTCAAATATGGCAGAGGCTTGAGGGGTTAGAACTGTCCAATATGGCAGAGGCTTGAGGGGTTAAAACTGCCCAATATGGCAGAGGCTTGAGGGGTTAGAACTGTCCAATATGGCAGAGGCTTGAGGGGTTAGAACTGTCCAATATGGCAGAGGCTTGAGGGGTTAGAACTGTCCAATATGGCAGAGGCTTGAAGGGTTAGAACTGTTCAATATGGCAGAGGCTTGAAGGGTTAAAACTGTTCAATATGGCAGAGGCTTGAAGGGTTAAAACTGTTCAATATGGCAGAGGCTTGAAGGGTTAAAACTGTTCAATATGGCAGAGGCTTGAAGGGTTAAAACTGTTCAATATGGCAGAGGCTTGAGGGGTTAGAACTGTCCAATAAGGCAGAGGCTTGAGGGGTTAAAACTGCCCAATATGGCAGAGGCTTGAGGGGTTAGAACTGTCAAATATGGCAGAGGCTTGAGGGGTTAGAACTGTCCAATATGGCAGAGGCTTGAGGGGTTAAAACTGCCCAATATGGCAGAGGCTTGAGGGGTTAGAACTGTCCAATAAGGCAGAGGCTTGAGGGGTTAAAACTGCCCAATATGGCAGAGGCTTGAGGGGTTAGAACTGTCAAATATGGCAGAGGCTTGAGGGGTTAGAACTGTCCAATATGGCAGAGGCTTGAGGGGTTAAAACTGCCCAATATGGCAGAGGCTTGAGGGGTTAGAACTGTCCAATATGGCAGAGGCTTGAGGGGTTAGAACTGTCCAATATGGCAGAGGCTTGAGGGGTTAGAACTGTCCAATATGGGAGAGGCTTGAGGGGTTAGAACTGTCCAATATGGCAGAGGCTTGAGGGGTTAGAACTGTCCAATATGGCAGAGGCTTGAGGGGTTAGAACTGTCCAATATGGCAGAGGCTTGAAGGGTTAGAACTGTTCAATATGGCAGAGGCTTGAAGGGTTAAAACTGTTCAATATGGCAGAGGCTTGAAGGGTTAAAACTGTTCAATATGGCAGAGGCTTGAAGGGTTAAAACTGTTCAATATGGCAGAGGCTTGAAGGGTTAAAACTGTTCAATATGGCAGAGGCTTGAAGGGTTAAAACTGTTCAATATGGCAGAGGCTTGAGGGGTTAGAACTGTCCAATAAGGCAGAGGCTTGAGGGGTTAAAACTGCCCAATATGGCAGAGGCTTGAGGGGTTAGAACTGTCAAATATGGCAGAGGCTTGAGGGGTTAGAACTGTCCAATATGGCAGAGGCTTGAGGGGTTAAAACTGCCCAATATGGCAGAGGCTTGAGGGGTTAGAACTGTCCAATAAGGCAGAGGCTTGAGGGGTTAAAACTGCCCAATATGGCAGAGGCTTGAGGGGTTAGAACTGTCAAATATGGCAGAGGCTTGAGGGGTTAGAACTGTCCAATATGGCAGAGGCTTGAGGGGTTAAAACTGCCCAATATGGCAGAGGCTTGAGGGGTTAGAACTGTCCAATATGGCAGAGGCTTGAGGGGTTAGAACTGTCCAATATGGCAGAGGCTTGAGGGGTTAGAACTGTCCAATATGGGAGAGGCTTGAGGGGTTAGAACTGTCCAATATGGGAGAGGCTTGAGGGGTTAGAACTGTCCAATATGGCAGAGGCTTGAGGGGTTAAAACTGCCCAATATGGCAGAGGCTTGAGGGGTTAGAACTGTCCAATATGGCAGAGGCTTGAGGGGTTAGAACTGTCCAATATGGCAGAGGCTTGAGGGGTTAGAACTGTCCAATATGGCAGAGGCTTGAGGGGTTAGAACTGTCCAATATGGCAGAGGCTTGAGGGGTTAGAACTGTCCAATATGGGAGAGGCTTGAGGGGTTAGAACTGTCCAATATGGCAGAGGCTTGAGGGGTTAAAACTGCCCAATATGGCAGAGGCTTGAGGGGTTAGAACTGTCCAATATGGGAGAGGCTTGAGGGGTTAGAACTGTCCAATATGGCAGAGGCTTGAGGGGTTAGAACTGTCCAATATGGCAGAGGCTTGAGGGGTTAGAACTGTCCAATATGGCAGAGGCTTGAGGGGTTAGAACTGTCCAATATGGCAGAGGCTTGAGGGGTTAGAACTGTCCAATATGGGAGAGGCTTGAGGGGTTAGAACTGTCCAATATGGCAGAGGCTTGAGGGGTTAGAACTGTCCAATATGGCAGAGGCTTGAGGGGTTAAAACTGCCCAATATGGCAGACGCTTGAGGGGTTAGAACTGTCCAATATGGCAGAGGCTTGAGGGGTTAGAACTGTCCAATATGGCAGAGGCTTGAGGGGTTAGAACTGTCCAATATGGCAGAGGCTTGAGGGGTTAAAACTGCCCAATATGGCAGAGGCTTGAGGGGTTAGAACTGTCCAATATGGCAGAGGCTTGAGGGGTTAGAACTGTCCAATATGGCAGAGGCTTGAGGGGTTAGAACTGTCCAATATGGCAGAGGCTTGAGGGGTTAAAACTGCCCAATATGGCAGAGGATTGAGGGGTTAGAACTGTCCAATATGGCAGAGGCTTGAGGGGTTAGAACTGTCCAATATGGCAGAGGCTTGAGGGGTTAAAACTGCCCAATATGGCAGAGGCTTGAGGGGTTAGAACTGTCCAATATGGCAGAGGCTTGAGGGGTTAGAACTGTCCAATATGACAGAGGCTTGAGGGGTTAAAACTGCCCAATATGGCAGAGGCTTGAGGGGTTAGAACTGTCCAATATGGCAGAGGCTTGAGGGGTTAGAACTGTCCAATATGGCAGAGGCTTGAGAGGTTAGAACTGTCCAATATGGCTGAGGCTTGAAGGGTTAAAACTGCCCAATATGGCAGAGGCTTGAAGGGTTAGAACTGTCCAATATGGCAGAGGCTTGAGGGGTTAAAACTGTCCAATATGGCAGAGGCCTGAAGGGTTAAAACTGTCCAATATGGCAGAGGCCTGAAGGGTTAAAACTGTTCAATATGGCAGAGGCTTGAAGGGTTAAAACTGTTCAATATGGCAGAGGCTTGAAGGGTTAAAACTGTTCAATATGGCAGAGGCTTGAAGGGTTAAAACTGTTCAATATGGCAGAGGCTTGAAGGGTTAAAACTGTTCAATATGGCAGAGGCTTGAAGGGTTAAAACTGTTCAATATGGCAGAGGCTTGAAGGGTTAAAACTGTCCAATATGGCAGAGGCCTGAAGGGTTAAAACTGTCCAATATGGCAGAGGCCTGAAGGGTTAAAACTGTTCAATATGGCAGAGGCTTGAAGGGTTAAAACTGTTCAATATGGCAGAGGCTTGAAGGGTTAAAACTGTTCAATATGGCAGAGGCTTGAAGGGTTAAAACTGTCCAATATGGCAGAGGCCTGAAGGGTTAAAACTGTTCAATATGGCAGAGGCTTGAAGGGTTAAAACTGTTCAATATGGCAGAGGCTTGAAGGGTTAAAACTGTTCAATATGGCAGAGGCTTGAAGGGTTAAAACTGTCCAATATGGCAGAGGCCTGAAGGGTTAGAACTGTCCAATATGGCAGAGGTTTGAAGGGTTAAAACTGTTCAATATGGCAGAGGCTTGAAGGGTTAAAACTGTTCAATATGGCAGAGGCTTGAAGGGTTAAAACTGTCCAATATGGCAGAGGCCTGAAGGGTTAAAACTGTTCAATATGGCAGAGGCTTGAAGGGTTAAAACTGTTCAATATGGCAGAGGTTTGAAGGGTTAAAACTGTTCAATATGGCAGAGGCTTGAAGGGTTAAAACTGTTCAATATGGCAGAGGCTTGAAGGGTTAAAACTGTCCAATATGGCAGAGGCCTGAAGGGTTAGAACTGTCCAATATGGCAGAGGTTTGAAGGGTTAAAACTGTTCAATATGGCAGAGGCTTGAAGGGTCAAAACTGTTCAATATGGCAGAGGCTTGAAGGGTTAAAACTGTCCAATATGGCAGAGGCCTGAAGGGTTAAAACTGTTCAATATGGCAGAGGCTTGAAGGGTTAAAACTGTTCAATATGGCAGAGGCTTGAAGGGTTAAAACTGTTCAATATGGCAGAGGCTTGAAGGGTTAAAACTGTTCAATATGGCAGAGGCTTGAAGGGTTAAAACTGTTCAATATGGCAGAGGCTTGAAGGGTTAAAACTGTTCAATATGGCAGAGGCTTGAAGGGTTAAAACTGTCCAATAATTGGGAACCCCCGGTGTACTGCTCCTGCTCCATGACTTATTCTTTTACAACTCTTTCATTATTGTATATGCTATTCTGTTTTTCTTATTTTACTATTCTTATCTTATTTCTTTTTCTTACTGTACCAGCTGTTGCAGATGATTTCCATTCGTTTATATTTTGTTTTTTGTTTTTTTTTTAATTAACTTGTCTTGTACTTTTAATTCTTATTTTCTGTTTTCTTTTCATATGTTTCTTTTTCCCTGTCTAAGGATAACACACTGTTTTTCTTTTTACAGACACTGTAAGCACTCTTATATATTTGTGTTTACTAATTATCTCTCTTACTTCTTATTCTTATTCAATACTTACTGTCCTCTCTACTGACCATGCAGATCTTATTTTTACACCTTTACTTTTGTTTTTACTTATTTACCGTTGCCCTTATGTGGCACTTTTTGGATTGATTATTGTTTTTCATTTTTCCTCTTATTTTCTCTTCTTTTTACATGTATTTTTTCCGGTTTTCTTTTCTTTTTTTTTAGTAACAGCAACGAGTTTACAGGCGAGAACTGAACTCCGTTGTCTGTTTTGTTTTGTTTATTTTCCCCATTAGGGGTTGGATAACGGGCCTCGTCCCCGCATGCACGACTGGAGCTTCTTATTATTCTTTCTTACCGGGGGACTCCGCCAATCACCTGCGCCACCCCTGATGAGCGTTGGTGGTCAGAGGGGTGACTGTGCGGGCTGGGGTAACCTCCACCCTGCCTCCGACCTCCTGACGCTTCTTTCCCCTAGGTTCTTTAGGGTTTTATCCCTCTTTTTCCAATACTTATCTTCAGGGCACCACCGGGTGGTCGGCTAAGGGGTGTGGAAGTCCTGACCTGCACCAGTCGCCCCAACCACCACCAATTTCTCAACAGGACTGCCAGTCGTGGTTCGGCGAAACTCCCCCGTCACTCTATTGTTTTCTTTACTTTTATGTGTTTACAGGTACTGGAGTGTGGGTCCCCTCCACCAACTATCTGCCTGACACTTGAACTTGATTGTTTTGTTGTTTATTTTTCTGTGTTGTCCTTAGTTTAGTACTTGTAAGCGCTTGCATACCGCTTCATAACACCGTATGCGGGGACATTGAAGGCCTAGCTTCATTTATATAAATTGTAGAGCCGTTTATTCAAAAAAAAATTAGATTCATGCGAGAGCTCCGAAGGGGTGACCATAAGTCACCTATACCGGGGTGGGACAGGGTGGGTGTACCTTCAATGTCCAATATGGCAGAGGCCTGAAGGGTTAGAACTGTCCAATATGGCAGAGGTTTGAAGGGTTAAAACTGTTCAATATGGCAGAGGCTTGAAGGGTTAAAACTGTTCAATATGGCAGAGGCTTGAAGGGTTAAAACTGTCCAATATGGCAGAGGCCTGAAGGGTTAAAACTGTTCAATATGGCAGAGGCTTGAAGGGTTAAAACTGTTCAATATGGCAGAGGCTTGAAGGGTTAAAACTGTTCAATATGGCAGAGGCTTGAAGGGTTAAAACTGTTCAATATGGCAGAGGCTTGAAGGGTTAAAACTGTCCAATATGGCAGAGGCCTGAAGGGTTAAAACTGTTCAATATGGCAGAGGCTTGAAGGGTTAAACTGTTCAATATGGCAGAGGTTTGAAGGGTTAAAACTGTTCAATATGGCAGAGGCTTGAAGGGTTAAAACTGTTCAATATGGCAGAGGCTTGAAGGGTTAAAACTGTTCAATATGGCAGAGGCTTGAAGGGTTAAAACTGTTCAATATGGCAGAGGCTTGAAGGGTTAAAACTGTTCAATATGGCAGAGGCTTGAAGGCTTAAAACTGTTCAATATGGCAGAGGCTTGAAGGGTTAAAACTGTTCAATATGGCAGAGGCTTGAAGGGTTAAAACTGTCCAATATGGCAGAGGCCTGAAGGGTTAAAACTGTTCAATATGGCAGAGGCTTGAAGGGTTAAAACTGTTCAATATGGCAGAGGCTTGAAGGGTTAAAACTGTTCAATATGGCAGAGGCTTGAAGGGTTAAAACTGTTCAATATGGCAGAGGCTTGAAGGGTTAAAACTGTTCAATATGGCAGAGGCTTGAAGGGTTAAAACTGTTCAATATGGCAGAGGCTTGAAGGGTTAAAACTGTTCAATATGGCAGAGGCTTGAAGGGTTAAAACTGTCCAATATGGCAGAGGCCTGAAGGGTTAGAACTGTCCAATATGGCAGAGGTTTGAAGGGTTAAAACTGTTCAATATGGCAGAGGCTTGAAGGGTTAAAACTGTTCAATATGGCAGAGGCTTGAAGGGTTAAAACTGTCCAATATGGCAGAGGCCTGAAGGGTTAGAACTGTCCAATATGGCAGAGGTTTGAATGGTTAAAACTGTTCAATATGGCAGAGGCTTGAAGGGTTAAAACTGTTCAATATGGCAGAGGCTTGAAGGGTTAAAACTGTTCAATATGGCAGAGGCTTGAAGGGTTAAAACTGTCCAATATGGCAGAGGCCTGAAGGGTTAGAACTGTCCAATATGGCAGAGGTTTGAAGGGTTAAAACTGTTCAATATGGCAGAGGCTTGAAGGGTTAAAACTGTTCAATATGGCAGAGGCTTGAAGGGTTAAAACTGTCCAATATGGCAGAGGCCTGAAGGGTTAGAAGTGTCCAATATGGCAGAGGTTTGAAGGGTTAAAACTGTTCAATATGGCAGAGGCTTGAAGGGTTAAAACTGTTCAATATGGCAGAGGTTTGAAGGGTTAAAACTGTTCAATATGGCAGAGGCTTGAAGGGTTAAAACTGTTCAATATGGCAGAGGCTTGAAGGGTTAAAACTGTCCAATATGGCAGAGGCCTGAAGGGTTAGAACTGTCCAATATGGCAGAGGTTTGAAGGGTTAAAACTGTTCAATATGGCAGAGGCTTGAAGGGTTAAAACTGTTCAATATGGCAGAGGCTTGAAGGGTTAAAACTGTCCAATATGGCAGAGGCCTGAAGGGTTAGAAGTGTCCAATATGGCAGAGGTTTGAAGGGTTAAAACTGTTCAATATGGCAGAGGCTTGAAGGGTTAAAACTGTTCAATATGGCAGAGGTTTGAAGGGTTAAAACTGTTCAATATGGCAGAGGCTTGAAGGGTTAAAACTGTTCAATATGGCAGAGGCTTGAAGGGTTAAAACTGTTCAATATGGCAGAGGCTTGAAGGGTTAAAACTGTTCAATATGGCAGAGGTTTGAAGGGTTAAAACTGTTCAATATGACAGAGGCTTGAAGGGTTAAAACTGTTCAATATGGCAGAGGCTTGAAGGGTTAAAACTGTTCAATATCGCAGAGGCTTGAAGGGTTAAAACTGTCCAATATGGCAGAGGCCTGAAGGGTTAAAACTGTTCAATATGGCAGAGGCTTGAAGGGTTAAAACTGTTCAATATGGCAGAGGCTTGAAGGGTTAGAACTGTCCAATATGGCAGAGGCCTGAAGGGTTAGAACTGTCCAATATGGCAGAGGTTTGAAGGGTTAAAACTGTTCAATATGGCAGAGGCTTGAAGGGTTAAAACTGTTCAATATGGCAGAGGCTTGAAGGGTTAAAACTGTTCAATATGGCAGAGGCCTGAAGGGTTAGAACTGTCCAATATGGCAGAGGTTTGAAGGGTTAAAACTGTTCAATATGGCAGAGGCTTGAAGGGTTAAAACTGTTCAATATGGCAGAGGCTTGAAGGGTTAAAACTGTCCAATATGGCAGAGGCCTGAAGGGTTAGAACTGTCCAATATGGCAGTTCAGTTCGCCCGGCCGAACCGGGCAGTTGATATACCTACCTTCGTCACCGGTTTGTTTACTTTTGAAACGAAACGGTGTTAATCTTAATTATAATCACATTCAATCGCATTTCTGGCGGTTATTTACTGTATTTCTATTCTTCAGCAATAAAATAGTACATAATAAGTGTTCAAAATAGTTTTTTTTTTAGTTAATTATCGGGTCGGATTACCGAAAATTGTAGTGACGTTTAAATGTGTTTTGAGTTAATCTGAATTGTATAAACACGGCAGAAACTATTGTCAGTACTGTGTTAATCTTCAATTACATAATTAAATTCGGATTTTGTGAAATTCTGGTGAGTTTGCAGATTTTGTAAATAACATCTGTATTTGCATTCTACCCACAGCGGTAAGTTCCAGCATTTTGTCTGGATTTTTTATTTTTGTTAATTTTTAGGTTGGTTTCTTTTTAATTTATTTTTATTATATGTAATATGTCCTCCGTGGACTCCTCCGACGAGGAGGAAGTTGCCCTCCATGAGCTTTCAAAGGAGGAAGTTATTAAAATAGCGCAGGCAAGAGGGAAGGAGATATCCTCACAAAGGAGACGACCTTCTCCCAGATCCTATGTGCTCATGGAGAGTATTCAAGCCCACAAGGAGCCTGGTAGTCCTAGACGGCTCACTTCACCGTTTACCAGTATCCATGGCAGCTTACTCCGTGAAGAGGGAGCAGCATCAATTTTGGCCGCCCCGAAGAATGTAGCGAACGCTCCTTCTGGAAATATTTCCACTGGTACTGGTGACGTGGCCAAAAACCCGTCGCCTAACCCAGCAAAAAAGAAGCGTGGCAGAATTGAGGAACAGTTAATTTCAGGTGACAACTACGATATGCCAGTCGAGGAGGATTATCTCGCCCCATTTTGGAGCCCTCTTTCGACGATCTCTGCAAAGGTGAATGAGATGAAAAATAAAATTAAAAAGGAGGACCGCTCAGTTATAGAGGTAAGTATAGATCTAATTCGTAATGAGCTCGTGAACCTGGCAAATACCTGTGCCGCCGCCAACGCGAGAACTGGCGCCTTTGCCGAGGTTATTAAATCACAGAAGGGATTATCGGAAAAAATAGATTTACTCATTAAACGTCCGTCCCATGTGCCACCAGTTATTGAAAAAGTGGTAGGTAAAAAAACATATGCGGGTGCAGCTTCCGGAGCGCCTCCCAGTGGTTCCATCTTATTTGAGGGACAGGAGCGTGAGCTGCCTTCTCTGAGGCCCACTATTCTATTCTAACCCCACTGCCCCTGAAGGCAAAACATCTGAGGAGACCCAGAATGTACTTACATCGGTTCTGGATCCCAAAACCGACGGTTTTAAAGTGGTTAGGACACGTAAGATCAAGGGGGAGGCGTTCTTCTGCAAACTGATAGCCCGGGGGTATCAAAAACATTCAGAAGGCGGCGGAAAAATTAACCCTCAAAGGTTTGAAAATGGTTAACCCACAGGGACGACTACCCAAGATAGTCATTTATGACGTCCCCAGAGGAGACGCAGCTGCTGACACGGCTCTTTTCAAGGAAATTTTTGATAATAACGTCGCAGAAAAATCAACTCTCTCCAGGGAAGACCATTTAAGGACAATGCGGAGGGTATCCCTCTTTGGGAAACGTGAAGGCGGGACTATGAATATGATTGTCACGTGTCATCCGGATTGCCGGAAGGTACTAATAGATAGCGGTCTTTGCTACCTTGGGTGGAATGCCTGTCGGGTTCGTGACTACCTGGGAGCTACCCGTTGCTTCAAATGCCACATGTACGGCCATGTAAGCAAATCTTGTACTCAGGAGTTTATTTCTTGCCGCCACTGCGCCGCAGCCGGTCATGATTTCGAGGAGTGCCCCAAGAAGGCACAGGCCGCTATCTGCGCAACTTGTACCAAGTTTCAGAAACCAGCCGATCATTGTACTGGTGACCGAGCCTGCCCCGCAAACAGAGCTGCGATCGAGGCTCAAGTTCGCATGACCGATTATGGCCGCCGCTAATCCCCTCTCCATAGGCCAGATCAACCTGCAGCGGTCTCGGATAGCCACCTTTGAGGCCCAGCGGGTCATGACCGACCTTGGGATCGACATTCTGCTCATTCAGGAACAATACGTTTGGCAAGGGAAAACACCTGGTATCATTAGTCCAGGGGTGGTACTTGAAGTAGGCAGCTCTCCCGGGGCGGGTGTTCTGGTCAATACTTCGTTGATTAGCCCCCTCCTTCTCGAGGGACTGTCGAACGAATACCAAACCTGTGTTTCCTTTAAATTTGGCGATACTGAGATCATCGTGATATCAGTATATTTTAAATATGGTACTTTAGTTGAACCGCATATTTTGAGCCTCACGCGTGCCTTGCATAAATTAAAAGGCCGAAACATAATTATTGGAGGTGACTTCAATGCGCGCTCGCCTCTCTGGTTTGACTTTAACGGAAATCGAACGGAAAGATCCTATGCCGTCGAAGATCTTATCTCAGCGCAAGGTCTGTTCATCCTCAATGAACCAGGTACGTTTTCAACATTTTCAGGAACCGGTGGCGAAAGCAACATTGATCTCACTCTCTGCTCTGGATCTGTTGCGTCAAAAATATCAAAGTGGACGGTTCATGAATGTGCGATAGTTTCTGATCATAGATTGATAACTTTTTCAGTGGGAATTACAAAGACAGAAGCTCCACAATCATCTTGGAACTTCAGAACCACTAGGGCGAATTGGGATAGCTTTGGGGATGCGCTGCGTCAAACTTTAAGGGGTTTTCATGACGTAGGCGCTAGGGAACCGGACAATTTGGGGAATTTCTTCAACGCGGCGGTGGTATCAGCCGCTGAAACTTCTTTGGGCAGATCAAACCCAAAGAAGTTAATTAGGACGCCGTGGTGGACACAAGAGCTGACTTTGCTGAAAGGGGCCTACAAAAGAGCCTATAGGGGCCTGGTAGTGGTTAGGCGGAGTATATGCTCGCCTGAAGAAGCGGCTGCACTTCAGGCCCGTTTTAGGGCTTCCCGTGGCGCCTATCGTTCGGCCGTCCTCTCAGCAAAACGAGCTGCATGGCATAGTTGGGTAGATGAAGTGGGTAACGCCAACCCGTGGGAAATCCACAGCGCTCTTGAAAACTCGGGAAAAGGATCAGAACGATACTTATCGAGCGTTGTGCTCGGTAATAGCGAAGGGAACGCAGAGAGTGTTGACATAGTCTCCACTCTTGAGACACTTCTGGGCAAGTTAGTTCCTCTAGACTCAGTTAATGGGGAAAGTGTTCACCATCAACAGGTAAGAAACCTGTCACGGCTTCCACCTAGAGACCTCGCCCAGGGGGACGGCGTACCACCATTAAGTCGAGCAGAGGTTGAAATCATAATTAAGGGTTTGGGTCCGAAGAAGGCACCGGGATTTGACAGATTGAACGGCATAATAGCGAAGAATGTTTGGATCCACGCTTAAGAGGAGCTTTATCAAGTGTTGGAAACGTGCTTGCGTAGAGGAGTATTCCCTACAGAATGGAAGAAAGGCGTGCTCCGGATTATACCAAAGGGGAACAACAAGCCGAGAACAGATATCGGAGCCTACAGACCCATCACTTTACTTCCAATCTTAGGTAAAATACTGGAAAAAAATCATCAAACATAGGCTCCGTCTCACCCTGTCTCCACCCTGCGACCGCCAATTTGGGTTCGTCCCCGGTAAGTCCACTGAGCACGCCATTAAGTATGCGCTTGAATGGGTGAGGGTTTGTACCAAGAAGTATGTAATTGGAATATTTTTGGACATCTCGGGTGCCTTCGATCATGCGTGGTGGCCGATGATTTTAACTAAGTTGAAAAGTCGTAATTGCCCGCCTTTACTGTTCAATATTATTAGTGATTATTTACGTAACAGAAAGGTTATTGTGATGTATGGTGATTTTTTCATCATACGTGACGTTAACATGGGCTGTCCACAAGGGTCAGTCCTCGGGCCTGACCTGTGGAACATCCTTTTTGACGACTCCTCTAGGTTACCCTTGCCTGAAGGATGCATATCGGTCGACTACGCAGATGATAAGTTTCTTTTGGTCTCAGGGGACAGCAGAAAGGAAGTGGAGAGTAAAGCAGAAGAGGGTCTGCAAGAAATTCTTGAATGGGGTAAGAGAAACAGGCTGAACTTCGCTCCCCATAAGACCGTGGGACTCTTGATGAAGGGTATGCTCAGTCGTGCCAGAAACCCTACCATCAGAATGGGAGGCTCCACTATTCGATTCGTTGAAAGCACCAGGTATTTAGGCGTCACTTTAGATAGATCTTCTTCGTTCCTAGCGCACGTCAAGAGCGTTTCTAGCAGGGCCCAGGCCCTATTCTTGAAATTGAGAAGGCTCTCAACGGCTGAGTGGGGATTGCGGACTCCGGCACTTCGCCTCATATATAGGGGTGTTTACGTGACGCATGTCTCGTATGCAGCTTCTGTGTGGGAGCACCGGCTGGATAATGCATTGATCCACTTGGCCCTCAAGCGGGGCCAACGGACTCCCCTGTTGGCTCTTTCGGGCGCATATAGAACTGTTGCTAATGATGCATTACCGGTTCTGGCTGGTACACTGCCGATTGACTTGGAAATTAGGGAAGTTTTGACAAAAAAGGCATTGACAAGAGGTAAGGCCGCTGTCCACCTGGGAGTCGAACTGACACCCGGTGGAGCGGTGTCCCTTCCTGGCTTATTGAAAGCCATGCGAGATAGAACGCTGAGTGTATGGCAAGAGCGATGGGATAGGTCGACGAAGGGTAGATTGACTTTCTCTTTCTTCCCTTCAGTTAAAAGCAGAATGGAAGGGGCGCACATAAAACTGGATCACTATATGACGCAATTGGTGTCCGGTCATGGGGAGCTCAGGGGGCGGCTACATAGTCTCGCCTTGTCTCCTCATCCGAACTGTTCATGTGGTGACACTAACCAGACAGCCGAGCACATTCTGTGGCACTGCGAGTTGATGAAGGATGCCCGAGAGGAAATGTTGGATGGCTTGAGAGGGATTACAAGACCGGCATGGAATGCCGATCTTGTGTTGAACAGAGAGAATTTTGAATGCTTCAAAAAGTTTGTAAAGTCCTGGGTAGAGAGATGGCCTGTGCTTAGAGTTGCTGATTTAGATTAAAATCATCTTTGTTTCAGGTGCCAAGCGTATTGTTCCTGTCACTCCACGGTTACTCCTCTATAACAACTTTAATATTGTTTATGCGCGATTGCTTTATGTTTTATTTTTATTTTTATATACTCATTGGTTTTACTTTCTTTGTCTTATGGCATGATCGCAATGCATTTATTATTTTATTTGTTTGTTTTATTATTTCTTATTCATTTATTGTGTATATTGGCTTTTTACACCGTTTTTGCCCGTTTTTTACACTGTTTTTTTTATGCACATTCTTCCTTTTACTTTTGAATTTGGGCCTTATTTATTAGGAACGCGTTGATAATGATAATACTGTTTCTTTTTGTGTTTTAGCTCTTTAATACTATGTTAATCTTTTTTTTCCCTTCTTTTTTTTCTATTATGGACAGTCAATTTGTTGTTGATCACAACTTATTTTCTACGTTTGTTATTTGCCTTTTTATTTGTTACTAACAAATTGGTTTATGAATAGGTTGTCGAACTGAACTCTATCATACTGTATTGTTCTTTTCCCCACCACGGGGGCGGATAGACCCTGTTCCTGCATCCAGTAAGGTGACATTAATCCGGGGCGGCTGTCCCACGAACCACGGGTGCCTCCCCCGGCATCATGAGCGGGCCTGGGGAATGTTTGCGCGAGCCCGGTCCCCTTCCGTCCTGCCTCCGGTGACCTGAGGCTCACTTCATTCCCTAGGGTCTTTGGGAGTATCTCCCCCCCCTCCCCCCATTTACATTTCTTCGAGGGTACTCTCGGAAAACTGGCTAAGGGACGCGGGTGCTTGGGATCGTTGTGGCCAGGCCGCTTGCCACGCTCATTCTTGCCGGGACCGCCCCGTGATAGTGGGGTAAACTGCCCTCGATACGCGGCTTGTATATTTTTATGTTTCAATCATACTTCCACTTATAAAATTTGTGCTCCTTATTTATTATTTAATTTAAGATGCCAAACCACCAGGCGAACACATTTCATATGTGTTCTTATTTTGTGTTACTATTAATGTAAGTATGCATACATTATTTCGTACTAACAATCATGCATGCAGGGACATTGGAGGGTCTAGAATCGTTTTAAAATAAATGTAGCTTCTTTATTCCTGACGTGTGCGGCTAAGGAGGTTAAACAATCAGTTTCCTCACACAGCCGTCGGGAAAGGGAGGGTCCCCTCCAATGTCCAATATGGCAGAGGCTTGAAGGGTTAAAACTGTCCAATATGGCAGAGACTTGAAGGGTTAAAACTGTTCAATCTGGCAGAAGCTTGAAGGGTTAAAACTGTCCAATCTGGCAGAGGCTTGAAGGGTTAAAACTGTCCAATATGGCAGAGACTTGAAGGGTTAAAACTGTCCAATCTGGCAGAGGCTTGTAGAGTTAACTTTAAAAAAAAAAAAAAGTTAAAATAAGTACGATTACGAAAACATAAAAATCCTACTGACTTGCACTCTTGTGGGTTCCTTTGGGATGCTGTAAGCATTCCGTTTTAATATCTGGAAAATCAATGTCAATATCCATGCAAGAAACTTCTATAACGTCTTCTTCTTCCTTGACTCCTGGTTCTGTATTATTAGTAACTTTCTCTGTATCAGAATGATTCATCGTGGACAAAACCTGTTCAACTGAAAACAGAATACACACATTTAGGACGGTTGGAAGTATATAAGAAGAGCACCCGAGGAGGGCATGGCGCGATCAAGTGAATCAAATTTTCATTAAATATATCATTGAAAAAGAAGATAATACTCATAAATATAAACGAAACAGAACAAGACACAGAACTGGGAATCGAACCCACGATCTTTGTCTTACCGGGAAACCGCCTATAACCACTCGGTCATTAGGACCTAATCATTATGCAGCATTTCAATATTCATTCAGATAACATTGAAAAGATTCAACGGAAGTTTCTAAGGTTTATAAATTATAAATTGCATATTCCTATACAAAACATAAATTACAATTACCTCTTGGATAAAATGTCTCTATTGAAACTTTCAGAAAGAAGAATAAGCACAGATTTAATACTGTTACAAAGAATACTACATTTTAAAATTGGCTGTCCGGAATTACTTCAATGTATCAATATCCATGTTCCCAAAAAATCTTGCCGACATTTCTTACCTTTTTACTTCAATAACACCAGGACACTAGCTTACCAAAATTCTCCGATTCCGAGACTTCACAATCTCGGAAACAAATATTCTGATCTGGGTGATATATTTCATTTGAATCAGTATAAATGTTGTATATTCTATCACTTTTATTCTTCTAGACACAAATAGACCTATGTACCCATATTACTTCTCCGCTTCTACTATTTTGTTTTGTTGAATCTTTTAAATTCAATTATATGCGTGAGGATTCATTTTTGCCATTATGTTTACATTCTTCTTTATTGTATTAATTTTTAAGTGTTAACTCTGATACAAAATGCTTGTAATTTTTTTTTTAGAAAAGCCCAATAGGGCGTGTAATAAATACATAAATTTATGTCAATCTCGTATTTCAAATTCAGAATTAGCAATATTATCTTGCAAATAATTTCTTCTTTTTGAATGAATGGAAATTTCTAACGAATTGTTTTGTAACCGAAACAGCGTATCTATTTACATGGAACACCTATCAACAAAAATGATGCATAATAATAATAAAGTTCCAATGGCCTAGTGGTTAGAGGCGTTGTCCCGGTAAGGACAGAGCTCCTGGATTCGATTCCCAGTTGAAAGCGTTACATTTTTTATTGTTGTTTTTTATTGTTCATTTTGTTTTGTTCTGTTTTGTTTCATGTTTCGTTTGTATTTATTAGTAATATCTTCTTCAATGATATATTATGATGGTAAATACCCTTCAAAACATAAGTTTTAAAAGGCCCAGAGGGAAAATATTTTTAATTATTTGATCTAAAAAAATTACAAAAAAACTCCATTTGTGAAAATTTAGAATTTAATCTTGGTTTGCAAGCTCCATTTTTAACTTAATCTGGAGTGAATTAAGATGGTCACAGTCGCGTATAGCTTATCTGCTCCATGAAGTCAAATGGTGAAGACAACCTAGTGTATCGAAATAACATAGTCCTTTAAATTGCAGCACCATCATACTACAACCGAAGTTGTTTCGAGTCCCACTTTTTTAAACTCCTTCTATCAACAAATTAAACACGAAAACTTAAACATCATGTTTACCAGCGCTCTTGTTGGTTCCTTTCGATTGGTCGAAACATTCTGCTTTTATGACTGGAATGTCAATTTTCGAATAAGACAATTCCATAAGTTTTTCTTCCTTAATTCCTTGTTCTGTCTTAATTATAACTTTCTCTGTATCAGAATTGCTCATCTTGGTTATAACCTGTTCAACTGCAAACATAAAAATACTTGATTCGAATAAGAGAATATAATAATTAGGTCCAAATTGCTTAGTAGTTAGAGGCGTTGTCCCGGTAAGATAGAGATCCTGGGTTCAATTCCCAGTTACCTTTTCTGTGTCTCGTTCTGTTTAATCTATATAAATAAAAATGTAAATGTTCGTTTGTTCAAAATCTTAAATCTCCGAAAATTCTTCACCGATTGCTTTGAAATTTTGATACAACGTTGCATTCGAATATGCAGCGCCTTCTGTTGGACGTAAAAGCAACACCTATATCTGTACAGACAGACTAATCCACAGCAAAGAGTGGCGGGGTAAAGGTAGTGTTTGATAATAACAATATAGTCAGTAGATGTCTCTTTAATTTATCAATAGAACTTGGTGTGGTATACGACGTTGCTGGGGATTTTCCTTAGGAGATAGACATATATCATTGAAGACTTTTCTGCAGAGGCGGTCCCTGCCTTAGTGCATTTGTGCACTGCACTGCCAAACATCGATATACGTTAGAAATGTAAATTCGTATATCCACTCACCAAGAATTCACGCCAGATCATTATAATCTTCTTACCAATCAAAGTTTGTACTAGACTCCCGCGCATGCGAAAAACAGTGTAATATATCAACCCGTGCATTTTCGGCTTTGCCCGAGACATGCCATGTACCTTCTATAGGCACTGTCTCTAGAGGTCGGAACCGTGAAATGAACGAGACAGGTAGAGTCCCATAATGGCTGTTGATGTGTTAGAGCAGTGGAGATAGAAGCTGGTCTGTGCATTATCGGCGCATGCGCCGAAACATCCTGATATATATCAAAAACCTTAAACATGCGTAAAACGTTTGGAATGCATTAGTTAGGATTGACAGATTTCGAACTAATTAACAATGTTATAATATTCTAGCGTTACCGGCGCGATCTACATATCTGCAAACTTGACAGTATTCATTATTGGCGATTGACGCGACGTTTTAACGGTTTTTACGAGTTTTGCTCTGCAAAAAGCTTTTTAAAAATGAGTGCTAATGAAAACATTGCGGTTAACATTGATTTTATCAAAAGTAACCGAAGTTCATTTAATCCCAACAAACTAGAGATGATTTCGCGAATGCTGACGGAGCAATATCAATTTTACAATTATTTTACAAGTGTAACTTGGTGGAGTGTTTTAGTGAAATAGTGAAACTGTTAAAAATAATTTGAACTATTCCGATGACAACTATCGAGTGCGAAAGGTGTTTTTCTACGTTGAAACGTGTAAAAACATTTCTGAGGAATACTATGTCCCAAGATCGTCTCAATGCTTTATCAATGATGAGCATCGAAAAAAGTTTGATCTCGTCTATACCAGACTTTAATAATCTTGTAATTGAAGAATTTTCTCAAATGAAAGAGCGACGAATGGATTTTCTCAACAAATGAATTATTTGTACTGGGTATGTAGTTCCCTTTAAATCACTTTATTTTCCTATTTTACATGTTACCATTATTTGTGAAATGCACTGCTGGCAAATTCTGTCACGAGCCGCCTCTGCTTTTCTGTAGGCCTTTTTAAGATATACAATTGTGTAGTACATTATTTTATAGTCTAAGATCCCTTAAAGAACGACCGTCACCGAGATGTTTATTTGATGAAACGTATTTTATATTTAATTTAATATGTCAATAAATATATTGCATATCGGTTGCCTAGCAAATTTTAGTCCAGGGTATGATTAATTAATAATTTTAAAAAAAAAATTTTTAAACATTGCACCGGTTTGATTATTATAAAAATTCTATACCAATCGAAAGTATGAAACCCATAGAATATGCAAACGTTAGGTTGCCTACTCTTTTCCGGTCACAACTCTCAAGTTGCCATGTATAAACAGGTAAATCGAAAAAGCATTTTGCACCGGTCTGATTATTGAATAAAAATTATATGAAATAAAATATGAAATAAAATATAATAATATATTAAAATATAATATATATTTAATATAAATTAAATATTATATGGATACCATACATCAAACAAATCACAAATAAACTTCTCAAAACAATACACATTTTCCTTAACATAAGAAACATATATAAAATAAAACAATTGAAAACAATATATTTTGCACTCTGCCAATCAATAATAGAATATGGAATTATTGCTTGGGGAGGAGCAACAAACTCGGCTATCAATTACATAGAAACCACACAGAAAACGATCTTAAAGGTAATACTAAAAAAACATAGACTGACTGATACAGACCAAATATTCAACAGCTGTGATGTACTAGATATACGCCAATTATACGTTAAAACACTACTAAACTACATTTTTAACAAAAAAAATAAATTTCAACATACACAAAATAACACTAACAGACCAGTTAGACAATCGTACAAAGAAAACATTAAAACTCCAACAGTAAATTCAAGCTTTGGACAAAGACACTACCAATACCATGCTATAAAAGCTTTCAACAGTCTAAAAATTGAAATTAAAATTGAGGAAAATAAAAATAAATTCACACACATAATTACAAAATGGATTAAACAACAAAAAAGACAATATTACCAAAATGTCATAGCATAAAATAAAAATAAAACCTACACGTAACAGACAAAACCAATATAAACACACATCACTCACAAACACACAAGATTATATATTAAATGTATTATTTTATCTTATATTGTAGATTGTATTTAGATTATATTTTCATATTATAAAATGAAGGCCTCAGCACGGGCAAGCCACCCAGTGAGGCCAACATTACTGGAAAACTTTGAAATGTAAAAAAAATATTATACCAAATAAAAATAAAAAAATAAAAAAAAAAGATTATTTCATTATGAACACGATGGTATAAGGTTGCCTGCTAAAAATCAGTCCCGAATTCCGGTTGTCGAATTTTGAAAACTAAAACTTTTTGAAAACTAGCCGGGAATTCTCGTGTGCGACTGAGAGGTCCCAACCAACCATCCCATGCGATAGAAGAGGACAAAGCATAGCAGCTGTCCGTCCATTAAAACAAAGAGAGTGCGCATGCTATTTGTTCTTGAAAATGAAAAGGATAGCGATAGACTCGTGCACTCTGTGCACTCTAGACTAGATGGTACCACGGGATATATTTTATAATCATACCCCGGACTAAAATTTGCTAGGCAACCGATATGCAATATATTTATTGACATATTAAATTAAATATAAAATACGTTTCATCAAATAAACATCTCGGTGACGGTCGTTCTTTAAGGGATCCTATACTATTAAGGTATCTCATAAGGTTTAGCCAGCGTTAGCAATGTAAGCGCCCGAAAATATTTTTTTTCATCTTGATTACTAAACTTCGACTTTTTTAAACTTATTATAGATAAAAATTAACAAGATAAAAGAATAGACACTATTACAAAGTTATTAAGCAAAACAAAGATGAAACTAAAACCAAAAAAACATGTTATTATGTAGTGACTCATTAATATACGCCAATGTTAAATCAGTGCAGATTTATATTTCGATAGAGGCATATTAAAAACATCACCTAACATAGCATACGAGTTACCAGTGGTGTGTAATCGATTTATAACAGAATTGTAGCCTGAAACCGTAGTATGATTGTTACAATAATATGGTAGAAACACTGACAATTTTACATAAAAATATAATATCGAAAAAAATTCTTCTGTCACTTAACTAAAACAATTATAATTTACGTAAGAAAAACGCAAAATCTATTGATTCTAAATGAATTCTAAGGACGGTTATTTTAGAGAATTTTAACGATTCTTTAATTAATTTCAAGTTCTGTGAATGTTCTTTTCAAGTTCTGTTATTATTTCAGTTATGTCAAGTAACTGGCCTATAAAGATATTATAACAGAACTTGAATAGGACATTCACAGAACTCGCAAATGAACGTTGAAATATATTCATACGCCTAAAAAAGCGAAAACAAAATACGTCAATAGTACGAATAACAGAAGAGTATGTTAAGAGTCGATAACGTATGAATGTGAATGAGGCAAGGAGTGTGTGCCAAGACCGAGTAGTTTGACGGTCTACCCTCTCTGTATACCCCTACGGAAAGAGGCGATGGTTAGTATGGTTGATGGAAACTATGCGTTTTAATTTAGCGTAAAAACTTTTATAACAATCGACTTTCTGCGTGTAGTTTTAACAAATATTAATTCTTAAGCGTAATGAGAAAGATTAAGAAAGGGACGCTTTTTATGATTTGGGCATGTAGAGCGAATAAGCCAAGTAAGGAGAATATATGACGCAAATGAGAATGGTAGGAGCAGTCAGGGACGCCCGAGGAAGTCATGGAACGATAAAATTAATCAAATACTTTAGTCGGACAGAAAAAAACATGGCCAAAAAGTGCCTTTTATTTTATTTTGTGTATGTTCAGGCACAAATATTTAAATGTTTTTCGATCATTTCATAAATAACTTAATTCGACACATTATACAATAAAACCATAACAGAAAATCGGTTCGTAAGTTGGAGATTTTGAACTTTAAAGCAGTTTTCATAGGCCTTATACAATATTTTTTTCTGGGCTTATAAAAAGACTTATCTAAAAAATACTCGATAATTTCAAAGACCAAGATGTATTCTACTCGCAGTATTTAATCAAAGCATCTGAAACATTTCTAGGCGACAAAATTTTCAAACCAAAAACCCATGATTTTGCATTACTACGTATTGCATCGCCTTAATAGGCAAGTTCAGACGAGACAATACCCTAAAATAAAGTCGGATTCTTAACGACATAAGTGAAAAAGCCATGCACAAGAATATGCGACGCGCGGCCCTGGTGTATTGGACACACCTACGGTTGAATTTGCAATACCCTAATTTCCCTCTAAAATAAAATGGGGTTGATAACGACATAAGTTATGAAGTCGTGTAAAAACAATTTTGGCACGCGGCCCGGCGTAATGGACGGACCTAAGGATGAATTCGCCCTAGCAGGCCTAGAAAATTTATCTTTCCGTGGGGTTTATTTTAATTATTTCTAATGAACGTATTACTAAAATCTCAAATGTTTCTCGAGGAATACCTCGGGAATTTACTCATCGAGAAAAACCCCGTTATTAGAATTTTGTCTCGCTTGATAAAATTTCGGGTTATTATGCCGTGTTGCTTCTTTAGCCAACGTATTGGACATCGTTACAGTGTCCATCATCAGGGCAGATACTGACTAAGGTGAATTATGTGTTTACATGTGTATATCTTCGCATCACCTTAACACCTTACTTGGTTTTCGAGCTTCATTGTAAACTTAATTTTGCTGTGGAGTAAATTAAGATGGTTGATGAATTCGTTCAGAACGCTCCATGAGATCAAATGACAAAGATATCATCGATGTAGCACCACCAACAAAAGTTATCTCTATCAAAGAACTCAACAGGTTAAAGTAAACAACGAATTAAGTGAAATAGAAAATATAGATTTTGGAATTCCACAAGGAACTGTTTTGGGACCTTTACTATTTATATTATATGTAAATGAACTTTTTCAACTCCCAATCATTGGAAACATCATATCTTACGCAGATGATACAGTGATAACTATTGAAGGAAATTCTTGGAATGAGGTCGTAGTATCAGCTAATAATGCAATAAATATCGTTAAACTATGCTTTGACGAAAACTTATTGACACTGAATGTCGAAAAAACCCATTTTATACCTTATAGCCTAACAGGGAATAACTCAAATGTAAATCTAAACATAAAAATTCACGAAAGAAATTGCCTCCTTAGATTCGCACCCTGTAATTCAAACTGTATACACATTAGTAGTAAAAAAGAAATAAAATATCTTGGAATAATTATTGATAATAACATTAAATGGAAAAGTCAAATAAATTCCACAGTAGACAGAATGAGAAAACTAATCTATATATTTTTTAGACTAAGAAATATTGTATCATTAAAAATACTAAAAGATATTTATTATGCATTGGCGCACTCTATCCTACAATATGGAATCGTGGGTTGGGGGGGTGCATATAAATCATCCCTACTCCCACTGGAAACTATTCAAAAAATACTAATAATAATCATCTTAAAAAAGCCATATTACTACCCAACTATAAATGTTTTTCAAGATTTCCCGGTTCCCCCACTTACAAAAATTTATGACAAAATTGCACTTCTACAAATACATAAAGATTTCTTTAGTAAAAATAATTTACCACAATTGAATATTAGCAAAAGAATAATATCTGTTGGAGGACTAACCGTGCCACTAGCACGAACCACAACAGCATAACATCACTATATATTCAAGGGTGTAAAATTATTTAATAAATTACCCCTTGATATACGATCGGAAGAAAACTACGAAAAATATTTAAAAAAATTAAATTAAATTACTTTTGTACCACCTCATAACTTTACTTATTGTTTAGAAATATGTTTTTGCCTTTTAAATTCTTTGAATCACTTATTAACTAACCTATATTTTTATTACTTTTATTGTTATTTTTTGTTTTATTACTAAAATTTTTTGTTTAATTTAAACAAATGTAAAAATATTTTTGTTGTCCTCTCCTAAACACAAGCAGCTGCTTTATTAGGAGAGTGATTGAAATATTGGTGTATATTTTGTTAAAAAATTGTAACCTTGTTTATATGTTTCAATAATTTTTTTTTTTTTTTTTACCATACTAAAACTGAAGCTGTATCGAGTACCACTTTTACAAACATCTCCATCAAAAAATTGAATACGAAAACTTAAACATCATGTTTACCAGCGCTCTTGTGGGTTCCTTTCGATTGGTCGAAACATTCTGCTTTTATGACTGGAATGTCAATTTTCGAACAAGACAATTCCATAAGTTTTTCTTCCTTAATTCCTTGTTCTGTCTTAATTATAACTTTCTCTGTATCAGAATGGCTCATCGTGGTTAGAACCTGTTCAACTGCAAACATAAAAATACTTGAGTAGGGAGTCAACAGTAAAAATATTTCACTAACCTTTCCTTATCTGTGGTGTGTATTTACTACACATTGCTTCTAATAACTTTTATAACTCTATAAATATAATAAATTTTGGGTTCAGATTTTAGGTATTCCTCCGTTATACATGCACTGAATTAAAAAATAATATTTTACTTAGTTTTCAAATTCAATTAAAAATCAGAGATTTTTGTCAAAAATCGGGAACAAATACACCAATACAATCAACCGTGTGATACTAATACGCGAAGAAAGGTGCGAGGAAATGTCCCGCTTTAATTCGCTATGCGGAAACATGAGACATCCACACGTCTGCAGTTGTATTTTGATTTAGACCATAGATACCTACAATCGCACAGCTGTGTTTGTGCCAGCCGCCAGCCAGTTGGCCGCGAGCCGTCGTTAGATGTGGACCCCTCGCACGTTTCTTTAGCATCTGCCGAAGGTTTTTTCATGTTTTCAGCAATTAAATTACAATTATTATCACTTTTGATATATAAAATATAATAAACATAATCGATTAGCTTTGAATATTCATATTTTTCCGATATTAAATCGCTTATTTTGAGATGTGTATTGACTACACAGCACCGGAACGCGTTGATTTTTTTAGCACAGTAAGGGAAAGGCTAGTGAGACGATAACGTATTACTATGATTGTGAAAGAAGCACGAAGTGTGTGCCGAGATAGCGTTGAGTATCGATCGATGGAGAATTAGTCAGCTTCTCAAGATTGGACAAAAAGCTGAAACGGATCTAGAATCGGACATTTAACTACGGCTTTGACGTTTAAATCGGCGTTTGACGCCCTCCGTGGTCGGGGGGAAAGACTCTCGAATAACAAACAAGAAGTCGAGGTTTCAAATCCCGGCGTACGCAAGTAATTTTTATTTGATTTGTCTTTTTTTACAATTAACTCATTTAAAATAATATTCTGTATAATTAGCATTCAGGGAGAAGGAGCCTGGGAAGGCCAAGGTTAATATGGAGCGACAACGTCCTCAAAGATTTGTCTGCCTTGGAGCTTCGAAACTGGAGAGAGCTGGCGCGGGACCGAGATGAGTGGGGGAAGACTCTTGAGGAGGCCAAGACCCACCAGGGGTTGTAGAGCCAAAAGTGATGATGATGATGATGATGATAATCAGCATTCAGAATTGAAACGTTGGAAAATTGAAATGGCTTCGACCGTGATCAGATCTGAATAGCTAGGTACTTCCCAACCATCTACTTCCCTCACCTAAAGTATTGACAGTTGGGAGCAGTTGGGACTCTTGAAAATATCCCAATAAATCCACCGTGGATTTCCTAGTAGCTCAACTTTCGCAGTAGAACATTTAAAATGCTCCTAGGATACTAAAATATGTTTTATCCGCTTGGCAAAGAAATTAGGTATCTTAAGGCGATTCACTACGTCGTGTAATATTTTAAATTGAGCCGTTATCAATGACAACCCTTACGTAGATGGCGATAAGGTTTAAATTCCCGCTTAACAACATCCGCCTGTTTTGATTTATGCAAGAAAAAAACATGGCCAAAAATTGCCCTTTATTTTATTTTGTGGATGTTCAGGCATAAATATTTAATTTTTTTCCGATCATTTTATAAATAACTTAATTTGCCACATTATACAATAAAATCATAACCGAAAATGGGTTCGTAAGTAGGAGATTATGAACTTTAAAGCAGTTTTCATAGGCCTATACATTATTTTTTTCTGGGCTTATAAAAAGATTTTTCTAAAAAATACTTGATTATTACAAAGGCCAAGATGTATTCTACTCGCAGTATTTAATTAAAGCATCTGAAATATTTGTAGGCGACCAAATTTTCAAACCAAAAACACATGATTTTGCATTACTACGTATGGCATCGCCTTAATATTATAATTTTTTGTATTAGGCAATTCACCCTAAAGAGAGTGCTTTGTTAATATTATAATTCTAGCTTGTCGTTTCGTCACTTGCAAATATGTTTATTTTATCTGTGAAAAAGCTCTTTGCAAAATTCCAAGTCAAATGTCATAATTCAGATTTTCTGAGGTCAAAGTACTGTATTTATTTGCTGGAAAGCCTCATATGACTTATTTTAATAATAAGAACATTTATTTAGCTAGAAAATATAACAAAACCTCTAGAATATTTTCGTACATTCTTCATTACAGTTTAAAATTAGGAGGTGAAAAAATATTTCACTGAATACAAGTAGTTATCGTGCGGCAACTACGCAGGACAGATAAATATAAGAATTATAAATATATAAACATATCATCTGATAAGACAGGAGTTATCAGAGACCTTTCAATTGTCAAAATGGTGCTGATTGCCATTTGGTGACAATGTTGCACGTGAAATACCACAATATAAGTGTTAAATCGTTAGTTATTAGTGAAAGTAGACGCACATAAACCAAAACTCTCCTTACTCTAGACTGCTCGATCTAGAACTAACTCACGCGCGTTAACAATGAATTTCATGGGTAAGTCGTTCCAACTTTTCAACAATTTAAAGTAACTTATTAATAATATCGCGATATTATAAATATAATTTCAACGAGCGCAAGCGATTACTATAACATCTTCCTAAGTTAATAAAAACATGAATACATATCTCCGTACCTACAGGCAACTAGGTGTTGAGCAAATGTCAATTCCAATGTATTGAAGAAACGTCACTGGAAGAGGTAAATAGTCCAGGAAAATTAATATAATTTATTATCAAAATGAGGCGATTACTTTAAAAAGTATAAAAATAACGCTAATTGTGTGTTTTAATGCATTGTTACTAAACAGAATTAAGTAAACGTCAGAGCGGCACAGAGAAACAAATCACTCTCGTGAGACCAATAGACAATAAAAAGATTTGAAAAGTCCATAGAAACTAACGAAAAAATACAAATTTAAATTATTAACTTTTTCCATGCATTCGTTCTACGTTGCTTTGCTATGTATGTGCAATATTGTTAATAACTAACCATCAAAGCGTTTCCGACGCAATGGTGGGCAGAGAGAATGGACCGCCAAACAACTCGGTATTGGCACATACTCCTTGCTTAACTCACTTTCATACATCGTCCCATACACACAATTCTGTTTTTCTGACTCTGGGACATGGCCCGACTCAAGTATTCGGTTCAGTTGATAGTGCAATGTCTTACTCTAGCGTCCCCGACTTGTTCTATCATTCGCATTCGCGTCGTATATTCTCCTTACACTTCTTTCTTCATTCATTTACTATACATGTCCAAACCATCTAAGCGTATGTTTCTTAATTTTACTCGTTACGCTTAGGTACATCAGCCTTGCATTCTTTGCGATTATTCACATTTGTCCATTGATATTGTATTGTATTGTATTATATAATTTCTTAAACGATCACACATGGTTTTACCATAAATATTATTCCTCAGAGATCTCATTTCTACAGCATTCAGTATACTTTCATCCTTCATCTGCCTCTTCCATGCCTCACTGCCATACGTCAGTGTAGGTACCAGCACTCCATTGTAGACTGCTAGCTTCGCATCTTTGTACATTTAGTTAGCGCCAACTGCATGCATTCTTCCAAATGGAGTTCCCTGCATTTTCCCTTGCTCAATATTTTTTATCAGCCTGTTCATTTATCGTACAAACGTGAACATACTTCACAAATTCACAAACCCATCCACATGCTCCAAGTATTCCTCATTCACAACTATATAGCGCACTGCTTTCGTACTCGCTCTTTCAAACACCACGACTTTAAACTTACTTACATTCATCATTAACTCATCCTTCACACATACTTGGTACATCCTAGACACGAGAGACTGTAGCTCTTCCATATTATTAGAAATCAGCACGCATCATCAGCAAAAAACAGACAACGTACTTTCAGATTACTCAATTTCGCGCCCAACCCCACCTCCTTCAATTCTTGCACACAGTTATCCATGTTAAGATTGAATAACCACAGTGACATTACGCAGCCTTGCTTAATACCTTCTGTGATACCAAACCAGCCCGTTAAACCATTCACCCTCGTTCACACATACAACGCTTGCCTGTATGAGATTCGTAATAACTCTATACTTGGAAAACACCGTCCATAGATTTTTCCATTGACTCGGTCATCCGCTTTTTGTTCGTCTTCAAAGGACCTCATTTTTTGCCCGTTTTTTTTTTAACCGGTTCATTTTGGATTTTATTTCTCTTGTTTGTCGTTTTTCGTTGTATATTTATCTCCACATCGACTTTTCTCTACTTTCTATAAATATAATATGCACGCATTATATATGTAAACCTTCCGGAAGGAATTCTCTAAAGCATAGTGAACATCCTGTCAAAATCCGTTGCGTAGTTTACAAACAGACAGACACGGATAGCGACTTTATTATATACTATTTAGAAATTTGTTATCACTCGCTGAATAATTTTTGTGTGAATATCGCACAAGAGTCTATGATCATGGCTTACCCAATCTGGGTATGTTATGAGGCTGGAGAAATTTTGGGAAAGAAAGAGGAAAGTTGCGAAGTGCCTGGTTATTAACATCCGGTCATCAAACACACTGGCTAAAGCCATTTCAAGCAACGCATCGATTCTGAACGGTGGTCTTTCACCGGGGTGAACTGATAGTACACACCACACTGGAACGCGCCGCTGGAGCACTATGTAGGTATATGTCATTTTACATTTATTAAATCTGAAATAATAAAACAAAGCAATAAATAAAATGTATTTGTTTATGCCGGAATTTCAACTTGCGACCATTGGATTCATAGCGGGAATCTTGTAACGTAGATTGTCACCGCATGTGTTAATCTTACCGTATTCTGGTAATGTGATCCACCATAGCTTGCAGCAATCATGGTAATTGAAATGAACACTCGGAATATCAATTGAGATATAATAATATGTTGTATATTAAATTTTAAACTTTAAATACAAAAGCAAGGACTCACATTTAGAAAACAGGGGTTGGCTACTTGAAAGCACAAACGTAATATGAACTTGGCCAACTCGACATTTACTTACATTTACACACCAACGGAAAAATCATTAGTTTTGCCGACGACACTGTCATTTTATTTAATGAAAGTGATTGGATAACCACCTACAAAGAAGCTGAAAACGGGCTTATCCTTCTGCAAAAATGGCTTATGCAAAACTCACTCACACTGAGAGTGGTATATTTATGCTCACACTTAATGTTAACAAAACTAAATATTTAACGTTTTCTATAACGGCTAGAGGACAACCAGCTGAGGATTATGCTCTCAAATTACATGATTGTCAAGGAAAAAACGAAACGCAATCATGCCACTGCCCCACCATAACACACTCTAGAAGTATAAAATATCTCGGCATTGAAATTGATGAAAATCTTCGATGGGACTCCCACATAAATAGTATTACAAAGAAACTCACAAAGCTTATATACTACTTTAGAAAAATACGCAATATACTAAGTATAAATGATTTATATACGGTATACTATGCTCTCTGTCAATCACGCATAGAATATGGGATTATTGGATGGGGATCTGCCTCAAATATCCACATGAAGCAGCTTATTAAAACTCAAAAAGCAATAATAAAAATAATCCTTAAAGTACCCATAAGAACTCCATCAAAAGACATTTTTAAAAATTTTTAAAGTGTTCAGTATTATAAAACTATACTCAAAAAATGCTCTAATCAAATTTACAGAAAAATATGAGTACCCTGCTGACCAACACAACTATATTACAAGGAAGAAATCCTCAAAACTATTGAACATCCCAAAATTAAATACGTCTTTTGGCAAGAAAAATCATCATTTCCATGCCACAAAACTATATAATGCCCTCCCAATTGAACTCAAAAACACAACGGAGACACAAAAATTTAAAAACGACATCAAATTATGGCTAAGTATGATACTATGAGCATGAAGATGAGGAAATCAATAAAATTATGAACTGAACAAATGTGAAGACAATTTTTTAATGTTTTTTTGTAGAAATTAACAAGAAAATCACGATCTACACCTATACAAAAACCTACAGTCCGCCTCGGAACAGGAATACCTAGTGAGGAGGACTGCGAATAACATACTTAACTTTGTAATTATAATTGTCGTTAATAAAAAATTAAATAAAAACTTTGTTAACTAAACATCTTAAAATAAGACATCACCAATGAGCGCCAGTCTAGAAACTATTCTAAACAAATTTATAAACATGGTGATATCTATAAATTATGTGTCTATTTCATAAGGATTATTAAAATGTCTCACGTGCGTGAATAATCTCCCGACAATCAAGCAGCTCGCCCTCAGGTGTGTTCCCCACCAGCCTCGAAAACCAACTGACGACTTCTCTGGAACTCAACGCGCAGAACAAATTTTGAATCCTCCGAGTGACAGCTGTAAACCAATGCCAACGCGTGTCTAGAAGTCATACTATGTAAGCGGACGGTTCCTACCGCTACAATCTTAAATGATTTATATTAAAAGCGTCAGCCCGTCTCAATAACGGGCGACCTCTGCTTCTCTTTCCCAACCAAGGAATTAATCCAATGACACTGTTATTCCAACGGTCATCCCAAGTGGCACCACATAGCCAGCGTAGTTTTACTTGGAAATTGTGAAGGTAATGTCTGCCGCATTAGCTCCTTAATTACCATAAACCTCCATGGTTGACTGGTTACAATCATCGGCTACGAATCCGGAGGCCGCTGAAGTAGCGCAGAACAGGGATGCCTGGAGGCACCAGTCAGCGATAGGTACCAGACCCGAATTTGACAAGGGGAATTAAATGAGACGTTGCGCGATGTTTCAAAAAAAGACTCAAAAAATAAATGTTGTAAATTTATTTATTTATTTTAAGGAATCAGAAATTACTTACCAACGCTAAAACATAAAAGATTACGCATTAGAACACTCTATTCTACAAAATGCCATCATCAGTTGGGGGGCAGCACATAAAACTAGTTTGATCCCAACAGAAAACAACTACCCAACTAAAAGCTTATTTTTCTACATTTCCAAGACTAATTCATGAAAAACACAATGATTTTTTTTAAAACCTACTTTTTTATTACTTAAAATCGAATCGGACATAAACATATATTTTCATGACCAAAACAAAACACTTATTACCACTTTTTAATCACCAAGGTTCTTTTAACAAATTATCGGAAGAAAGCAGAAAAATTAATAAAAAAATGTTTCCACTTGAGTTAACACAAACGATCCTCTTTTTTTTAAACACAAAGATTTGTTGTGTTTTGTAAATATCGATGACGGGGACTTAAATAAATAAATCAATTTAAATAATATTTCAATCTAAACATAAATATCTCTTTACTAGCTGACGTGTACCCAGCGTTGCTGGGGGTTATCCTTAGGAGATAGACAAACACAATCACGGACTTTTCTGTAGGCCGTTTTAAGGTATACAATTCTGTAGTACATTATTTTGATATATCTCATAAGGTTTAGCCAGCGTTAGCAATGTAGTGCTCGAAAATATATTTTTACGACTTGATTAAAAAACATCTACTTTTATAAATATAATATGCTTGTATTATATATATAAACCTTCCGGAAGAAATTTTGTAAACGATAGTGAAAACCCTATCAATATCTGTCGCGTAATTTAAAAGAACTAAGCGCACAAACAGACAGACGCGGATAGCATTCACTATAAATATTTTATTATAATCTAACTGCCACGTAATCACTACTGGACATAATACATATTGTACCTAATTTTATGTACCTAACTATAAACAAATTACTGCATTAATGTACGATACCGTGGTTAAGTAAAAATTCTGCATCTTTCTTGTGACTATCAAATAAGATACTTATTTTTACTTACCACCATAATGAAATCATTCCAATCGAATAGTAGCTAGTGTCAAATTTGAGATTCACAATAACTGTATTGTAAAACCTAGTTTGTGTGTAGTAGATAATATATATTAAGTTTATTATAAAAATAATCATCTTAATAAACTTAATATACTTCATCTACCATACACATGTCAAACATATATACTAACAGACACAAATATTTGATTTTACGATTCTGCCAAATTATAACATCACAACTGCCATTCTACAAATATTCCACTCACACACCAACACCAAACCAGCCATCAATTGCGACATACACCAGGACAAAAGACGATAACAAAATCAAATACATTTATCATCATCTACTCACACGACTAAATTTGGAATTAACTCCTTACAATACATCTGATATAAGCAATACAATGCATTAACTAGTAATCTAAACTTCCAGTAACAAACAAAAAAATATTGGCAAAAGATATTTCGTCATCATTTTTACTAACCAGTGACACAATCTTTCTTTGAAACTTGTTACGTGTTAAGTCTGTTTTAAAATCTATCTAAATTTTTCACTAACCCTAGATAACTAATCGCTCGTCGAGGCGACGACGCGCTACTCGGCGAAATTCGAAATCACCTACTTCCCCCCGCTCCCCGACCTTGACTCTTTCATTACCTTCCTAATTTGAGTAAACAGTGCAGCACGTGACGCGATTGCTGTCACACGCATACTAGGACGTGCCCTATGACCATCTCGTCGTCCGCTGGACGAAACTTTAGTTGTAACAACAATTTTTATTTTTAAGGTACATACATTCATATATTCTTATATTTATTGTTAATGTTGGCGAATCTACTACAATAGAAGCTCCGGTTACATCTACGTCGAACGTGCGTAAAATTTGCTACCTGTGTCCATCCAAGGCCCGGAGGATGACCAAACACCGTTGCACCAGATGTAGAAAGGCTATTTGTGGTCCACATAATGTTGACATGTGTGGTCACTGTGTAGACTGATATTTTCATATCAATTTGTTCATTATAAACCTTACTTTTGTGCCATGTAACAAGTTCCTATCTTAATTAAATATTTTTGATTTATTTCTAGTGTTTTATTGCGTACCTAGTCCACTCGACGAAAGTGTAGTTACAATGAAACATAGAAAACAGTTTAGTTATCTAGGGTTAAACTAACTTTCAAATTCATATTCTTATATAAAAAAGTTTCCTTTTCATTGTATAAAATTGTCTTTCCAGATCAATCTCGGAATTAATAATGAAGTGTAATCTGATTACACATGTGCCCTGATAATAGACACTGCAATGCTGTCCGAAACGTTGGCTAAAGAAGAAGGTAGCGAAACACGGGATAATACCCAAAAACGAATCACTATAATACTTTTGACCGTGAAAATCTCAAATCATACCCAAGATATCATTGTCCAAAACCAAAATTTAGGTAACAGAAACATATTTTGACGGCCGGCGTGGTCTAGTGGTATACGCTTTTGACTACAGATCCGAAGGTCGCGGGTTCGAACCCGGCGTGCGCAAATAAATTTTATTTGATTAATTTGTGTTATTTCACAATTAATTAATTTAAAATAATATATAGTATATTTGCGGCACGTTCCAGAGTGGAAGATACTCTCAGTATCGCCCTGGTGTAAGACCACCATTCAGAATTGAAACGTTGCTTGAAATGGCTTTAGCCGTGTTTGGTGACCAGATCTGAATAGCCAGGTACTTCCCCACCTTCCTCTTCCCCATCTCCCTCCCCTCCCCAAATACCCTCAGCCTCACAACATACCCCAATTGGGGATGCCATAGTCTCACTGGCTCCAGACGGGAGCAGTTGGGACTCTTGTGCGGTATTACTGTAAAAAAAAATAAAAAAAAATAGAAATTTGAACTATTCAAAAGGAAAATTAACTCCTTGAAATTGGATAATGATACATTGTACCCTTAATATACGCATACAATCTATAGTATCTAGCATTAAAAAAAACTTTGGCTATTGTTATAATACTATGTTAATTTCCGACTTTATGTCCGGGTTAAATCTTCCCCATAAGAAAAACTAAACCCTTCCACACACTTTTCCACAAATGATCATCTAGTCAATCAACATTATGCAAGTGCATTATATAAGCATAATAAATACAAGAACAACACGTCAACTCACCAGAGATCAAATATGAAAATAATTCACCGACTCCAGATATTTTCATATCTGAGGGTTTGGCTCGATAGAATTCCCAACAGGGCCTATATATCCTACTGATCCCTCAACATAAATATTAAAAAAATCTTTCGTTATCGCACATGTATTTAAAATGACTGATTTTTGCATTTTTATATATAATTTTATTGATAGATCTAATACGCCTAAATTATTAATGATAGAGCTAGGTATAATGCCAGTAGCCGAAATAACGAATCGTAATATTTTTATAGACTGAAAATGCCTTTTTTTTTTTTCTCATTTATTCACTATGTTATAATATTATAATTATCATTGTTATAATACTAGTTATGATACTTGTTACAATTACGTTTGTGGTTAGTTTGAAGATTGAATTATGTTAATTTGTTTGTTGAATTACGTTTGCAGATTTTGAATGTTGTTTACACACCACCTTTTATACATTATTATCTTTTAGTATATACTTACTCCTCCATAAACACGAGCTCCTGGAGCTCACCTTATGGAGTAGTAGAATAATTAGGAAATAAAATATATTTATTTTGCATACTGTTATAATTTGAAGCCTTGTATTATTTTGAAATAAATAAATTTAAAAAACTAGCTAATCTGCAGGTGTTTAAGGTTTGGCTTCAATCGCGTCAAATGAATGGTTATATTTTACTATGCGTCGTGAGCATGTGCCTTTTCATACGTCTGTTTTGAGAGCAAGAATAGTTGCAATCAGAACAAGCAAAAAGTTTTTCTCTCGCGTGAGTACGCATGTGACGCATTAAAGATACTCTTCGAGAAAATGAATAGGTACACTTGGAACATGAAAAAGGTTTTTCCCCACTGTGAGTCATAATGTGTGATTGTAAAGCTCCCTTTCGAGAACATGAATAACTACATTCGGAACATGAAAAGGGTTTTTCTCCACTGTGCGCCATCATGTGTATCTTAAAATTTTCCTTTTGAATACATGAAAATTTGCAGTCGGAACATGAAAAAGGTTTTACTCTATTATGAGTCAGCATGTGTCTTGTCAAAAGTTCCTTTCGATAACATGAATAACTGCAGTCAGAACACGAAAAAGGTTTTTTCCCACTGTGAGTCAGCATGTGTCTCGTCAAATGTTCTTTTCGAGAAAATGAAATGTTGCAATCAGAACATGAAAAAGGTTTTTTCCACTGTGAGATAGCAAGTGTCTATTTAGATATCTTTTTGTAGAACACGAATAGTTGCAGTCGGAACAAGAAAAGGGTTTTTCTCCACTGTGATTCAGCATGTGTCTCGTCAAATGTTCTTTTCGAGAAAATGAAATGTTGCAGTCGGAACATGAAAAGGGTTTTTCTCCACGGTGAGTACGCATGTGACGCTGTAAAGATTCCTTTCGTGAATACGAATATTTGCATTCGGAACAAGCAAAATATGTTTCTTCATTATGCGTGCGCAAGTGTCGTTCTAACGCCGACTTGTCTGAACAGGACTCTTCACAGTGGGGACATGAGAATCGTTTTTCCCCAGGATGCATCTGCAGGTCTCTCATTAATTCTGAAAAGATGCGGATAGCGCTTAGTAAGTGTTTGTAGGTACTGTTAGCAACATATTTGAATATTGCCGCCACAGACGTCTTGTCCACTCACTCGCCACCTTCTTGTCGCAACAACTCGACACCTGCGAGCGGCAGGGCTCCCAACAGCCTCCCAACGGCTGCATTATGTCCGAAATGTGTAACATAACCTTGACTGTTATTGTTATTATGGTCATATATGCGTGCTGACTGGAAATATTTGATTATGACTTTCGGAGTTTCGTTTAATGATAACAGTTCAGTTAATTCATAAAACTCTAAAATTAGTAGACCATGAATTGTTAATTTTAACAAATAAAAATCGGTTTTACCTGCTGACTGTGTAATCATTTCAGGGCGCTTTGGGCATTCAGTTTTAAGATTCGGGGGGTTTATCTCAATTTTGATATAAGGAATCCCGCTTCCATATTCATCTCTAGGTCCAGATTCTGCCTTGATGGTAACAGTTTCGATATTATTGATACCTAGAAAAACCATACAGACATATTGATTTGGCAAACGAAACGTGCAGCGTTTTACATTCAAAATTGCGGTAAATAAATTATCGATAGCTATAATAACTTTGACTACATCAACTTTATTATTAATACTTATTGCCGACCAAGTTTCGCAACTACCGTAGCTCCTTCAGGGCGTAGCGGCATAATGTCGGACATGATGTAAACAAAGTTATTGTCTATTTTAAACAAGCTGTACCCCGTCACGCGTTGCTGTAGCTAAGTTTGTCTGTGCATATAAATAATGCCTCTTGTATTATGTTTGGCGCTTTCATACCACCACCTAACCACGTATGCGGGGACATTTGAGGTCTAGAGTCCTTTTTTATGAAATTGTTGAGTCATTTATATAAAAAAAAATTAGCTTCCTTGCGAGAGCTCCGAAGGGGTGACAATAAGTCACCTATACCGGGACGGGAAAGTGGTGGGTCCCTCCAATGTGCATATAAATAAACAAAAGCGCGTGTTGCTTTTACGTCGAACAGATGGCGCTGTTTAAAAAACATGTTTTTTACCTGTTACTGGTGAGATCTATATAATATATGTATATAAAAAGACACGCGTATTCAAATCCAATGTTGTGTCAAAATTTAAAAGCAATCGGTGGAGAGTTTTCGGAGATTTAAGATTTTGAACAAACGAACATTTATATTTTTATTTATAGGTATATATATAATATTAGCTGTAAACGCCACGCGTTGATGTGGCTCAGTCTGCCTGTGCGTGTTCTGTCTTCGAAACCGTTCAAAAACAGACATGAATTCCTTTCTTTTAAAATCAACACTCCACACTAAGAATTGTTTCGGCATATTGCAAACCTTCTTTCTTTGCATCCGGTAGGTACATATTCACATCCGTATTCGGCATTTCACCGGAACATTCTTCCTGGGTTCCGGGTTCCGTCTTGATTAAAACACACTCTGGGTTAGTTAGCTCCATGGCACTACTGTGATAGCGTTCTGTTGTGTGAAGGTAATTGTTCAAGGCTAAAGAAAATACCTGAAACAGAATGATTAATTTATTGAAAGTCCGGTAAATATATAGATAGATACACGGGATATGGTTAAAAGGCATACTTAATTTTTTTAAACACTTTCAGATCAACTCCTTACTAATAAACGTGGTGAAAATGTGACACAATAAAAAAAATGTTTTTTTTTAATGCAAAATACCGCACAAGAGTCCCAACTGCTTGCAACCGTCTGGAGTCAATGAGATTATGGCATCAGCTGAAGGTAGTGGGGAGAGGAAGGAAATGGGGATGAGGAAAGTGACCTGACTATTGAGATCTGGCCACCAAACACGGCTAAAGCCATTTCAAGCAACGCTTCAATTCTGAATGGTGTACACCAAGGCGATACTGAGAATATATTCCACTAACCCTACATTTTGACATAAAATGAATGTATAATTTACAAAATGCAATTATTGTATAATTACTTTACTCAAACTGACGAAAACTAAAACAAGTTAGTCGTAAATACATTGAATTAAACGAATATAATACTAAAATGAGCATTATGTGAACAAAAACATGGTTTATGAATGCATTTTCAGAAACTGTCACCCTGAATAATTATTTAACAACACTTCTAACCATAGATCATAAATAAGCCACTCACTAGATCTATATCTTCGGGCTTTTTGCATGAAACAAATTGATCATCTATTTAACCACAGATATGCCAATATATAGATAGAAAAATTCTCATTCGGAGCTTACATAATTAATAAAAAATATAATGTTTGAAATGTCAAAATATTACCTCACGACAAATCATGATGCCATACGTAGTACATAATCATCGGCGATGCCATACGTAGTAATGCAAAATCATGTGTTTTTTGTTTGAAAATTTGGTCACCTAGAAATTTTTCAGATGCTTTCATTTAATACTGCGAGTAGAATACATCTTGGCCTCAGAGATGTGCAAAATGGGTACCCAAAACCATTTGAAATGCAAAATGGAAATGGGTCAAAACTTTTCCATTTGAAAATGCAAAATGGTTTTTAGAAAAGCATTTCAAATGCAAAATGCAAAATACCTATTTTCAAAATGCATTGAAAATGCAAAATGGTTTCTCAGGTCAAACAATCAAAATATTTATATAATTTTAAAAAAAAATTGTCATATAATGGACATCAATGTAGAACAAACATAATACATGATGGTAAATCCAAAAACACCACGACTACAGATTATGAAACCATGTTCAGTATTTTTTGTAATGGTATCACTCAATTGCCAGGGCTCCTACCAGGGAGCAACTTGACAAATGTAAATTACCTCTCATAGCGAGGTTGAGGACCGACTGATATTTGGGGCTTATGAAAAAAAGATGAGTGGAGAAAGTAGGAAGAATGTTGCAAAAAAGCATTTAAAATGGAAAATGCATTGAGAAAAGCATTTAAAATGCAAAATGGTTTTTAGAAAAGCATTTAAAATGCAAAATGGAAAATACCCATTTTGCATTTTGCATTTCCATTTGAAATGGATTTATTTGAAATAAAGCACATCTCTGCTTGGCCTTAATAATGACCTGAAATAATCGAGTATTTTTTAAAAGTCTTTTTATAGGCCCAGAAAAAAATAATGTATAAGGCCTATGAAAATTGCTTTAATGTTCAAAATCTCCTACTTACGAACCCATTTTCGGTTATGATTTTATTGTATAATGTGGCAAATTAAGTTATTTATAAAATGATCGAAAACAAATTAATATTTATGCCTGAACATCCACAAAATAAAATAAAATGCACTTTTTGGCCGTGTTTTATTCTTGCATAAATAAAACAGGCGGATGGTGTTAGGCGGGAATTTAAACCTTATCGCCATCTACGTAAGTGTTGTTATTGATAGCGACTCAATTTAAAATATTACACGACGTAGTGCATCGCCTTAATTAATCAAGTAAAACGATAGAATTCTACCTAGCATCTTATATATTCGAGAGCATTCCATAACATTCCAGAACATCCTGAAATGTTTTGGAATGTACGGGAATAGTCTAGATCATAAGGGTTTACTTGTTAGGCAACAATATGACGTCACAATATTTTAGAGTTATACCCCCCTGCAGCTAAACTTGTCAAAGTTCGACCAATAGATATACCATAATAGACAATAGATATACATTATAATAGACAATAAAAAACGGTTTGTAAATTAGTACGCAATGAATAAAATAATAATAATAAGAATGTATGCAGGGGTAGTGCAATGCGATACATTCCATATTTTAAATAATATACATAATTAGCATTAGAAAAATAATAATAATACATGGGTGATTTCGATAGGCACAAAAAAGAGGCATTTAAACACAAAAATGAGTGTAAGCAGCCGTTTATGGAGGATATTAGCATATCTCCCGTCTCCAGAGGGCCATCAGAGGGGACTCCATCCAGGAAACCATGGCAGTGATGATTTTGTTATTAGATTGGCGTAGTCTGCGCCATAAGCTTCCCATGTGATGGCGGAGAAGCGCTCTGAAAGAGTGTACTCGTCCCTCCAGGAACATTTCCGTGGCGCTGCAGAATCTCGGTAGGCGGAATAGTTGGCGATAAGCATTATTGTAAGCGACTTTTAGCTTATGCCATTGGGATGCAGTGTAATCCACCCACACCTACAAAATGCGTTGAAAAGTATCTTTTTCACTTTTGTACTGCAAAGGTGAAAACGCCTTGACAGCATACCTGCTCTAACGGATATCGCTCTTCTTTGCCTTTCCATATCCTCGATGTCTTTCGGGTCGTCTGTGATAATATGTCCCAGGTATTTGACGCTACGACTAACATCCATTTTCCTTTAATCTAGATTAAAGGAAAATGGATGTTAGTCGTAGCGTCAAATACCTGGGACATATTATCACAGTATCTTCAGTATGGCTAGCCATACTGAAGGTGTTAGCATGTTTTCGTTTTTGCAGTTGAAAACCATAACGATTGATTTGGACGTATTATATACAAGGTTATGATTTTTTGCAAATTCTTCACATATTTGGAGTAGTTTCATTAGTGCGCTAAGTGACGGTGCTAGAAGAACCATATCATCTGCGTAATTAATATTGTTTACACATACTCCTTGAACATGACAACCTATTTTAGTGTTTTTAAGTCTTTGAATTAGTTCATCAGTATATATATTAAATAGTGCTGGAGACATTATTCCTCCTAGCCTTACGCCACTTTTCAAATAAAATGGGTTGGAAAACTCGCCAGACCATTTCACCACATTTTTTTGCTGCGTGTGCCAAATTGAAAGAATCGCTATTTTATTATTATATGTAAAAAGAAGATTTATGTTTTCAATGAAAATAAATTACAAGAATATGTGAAAAATACAATTACACAAATTAACTCCTTGGACAATTTTGGGAGCATTATATACTCAAGAGTATAAACAACCGTAGTCTTTTTGGTAGTATGTATCCCAGCTTGACACGGTGTACTAAAACATATGCTATCTCATTTTGTATTGTGGTGAGAAATATGATTTTAACAGTGTTAGAAGGAGAAAATACCGTGCTCTCAGTTTTTTTTTTTAATTTACCACAAATGATCCTGAAAAAAATTTAAATAATTCTATGAAACAACATTTAACATTTGAAAAAAATGTCAAACTTTTTTCGTTTATAAAAAAAAAAAAAATTTTGATAACTTTTTGATACCTTTGTCTAATCAAATATTTTTTTTTGTTTTGTGTAAATTAGTAATTACAGTTAACACAATAAAACTATTGGTAAGCGACCTTAAAAACTTTATCTAATATTTTTTTATTGCAATACATAATATATCGATTTTTTTTAAGAAAGATAAACATTCCCAGGTTACGTATGACCTGACAATATTTGAAAATCTCCTACTACCACCACAGTAAGCTGAAAATGTTGATGGAGGAGTTACCCAGCCGAGGTATTGAACACACTACTTCAGGGTGGGACCCAAATGCGATGTCAACTCAGCCACCTTAGTAATAATAAAATCTGAAAAAGTATTTTATCTGCTTTTAAGAACAGTATTTTATTTTGGAATAAGTTAAAAAGTAGCGAATTTATCTGGAATCAAATCAACGTGAAAATATTTAGAAAGTCATATACTCGTAAATTCTGTAGATGTACTATTTTTAGAAAAAATAGCTAACTCTGTGATAGATTGCCCTGAATTACTTGAAAGAATTCAATTAAGAGTGCCCATCAGACAAACCAGGCAAAACCACGCAGTAAACATCCCTCTATGCAGTACTAACACAAAACAAAACACGTTCACTCACCTTATTTTTTTTCATCAGTGAATTCGGCTTTTTTAAGCTGGCACCCCACTTTTTCAAACCTAAAATCAATAAATAACATTCACACAATACATATAATTTACACGGAATAGATTCACCCCTTCCCTTCCCTCTCACCATCACATCCCCATAGGCTATTGTAACTATTTTCTCGTTTACATCTATCTATATAAATAAAAATGTAAATGTTTGTTTGTTAAAAATCTTAAATCTCGGAAAGTTCTTCACGGATTGCTTTGAATTTTTTGACACAGCGTTGCATTCGAATACGCGTGTGTTTTTATATACATACGTTATATAGATGTCACCTGTGACAGGTAAAAACTTTTTTTTTTTTAAACAGCGCCATCTGTTGGACGTAAAAGCAATTGTTTCTCTTTCTGCACATCTGACAGACTGAGCCACAGCAACACGTGGCGGGGTACAGCTAGTTAACTAATAATTAAGAAACATCAGTGAAAATCAATCAGTCATTTGGAATCCTCAATATCATGTTTACATTTGCTTTTTGCTTGCTTTTATATGTCAAATGGTGAAGGTTATATGATTGCTTATACTTATAATCTTCACAATATTTTTCATATAAACTACGTAAAATATGTATTTAAAATGGCAGACCGAACGCCCTCGATTTAACAGGCCACGATAACCTGTCAAACGCTCTATATTTTGTTAACAATACCGCCAATAATTATTTCGTTAACTTTCTAATTCAAAGGCCTCATACACTATGTGTCGTATGATATCATGTTACTGCTGCCATTACCTAGTATGTACATATAAACTTTACATTTCTTTTTAACTAATTTACGTTTGTATACATTAGGAGTAGGCATATTCTTATTTTTGTACACAGGTTTATACCTACAAATAATTATTGTACGCATTTTCTATTTACTTGCTGTTATAATATGTCAAATGGATATGGTTATATGTATTATTTTATTACTGTTACTATTGTGAACTTACAATCTTTAGAATATATTTTTTTTATGAACTATGTATGTAAAAAGCCCAATGGGAGAATAAATAAATAAATATCAAACATACATTGATCAAATATGATTTAAGATTTTCACGGCCAAAAGTATTTTTGCTATTTGTTTTTGGGGTGTTATGCCGTGTTGCGCTAACTCCTTCTTTAGCCAACGTTTCGGACAGCATTGCAGTGTCCATCATCAGGACTTGCCGAACGTCACAGCGGTGCTGCCAAGGTTTGTTATCTATGTGAGGATACTGTGTCAGCGCTTAATTAGCAGCAGACACATACCTGGACGGATGACGAACCTCGTACTGGCACTGTTGGTGGACGCGGTGGACTCTCTCGCTGCAGCAGCTGGTCCAGTTTCCTCACCACCTAGGATTCTTGCAGCAGATTCTCAATCCTCGTGTCACCTGTTTCTGTACTTCATTTTATTTAAGTAACTTAATTTCAATTTATTTTTGTAATATTTGCATCAACTGTAAACCGCACCTGAGGTGATATCTCACAAAAGCGGCGCTATACAAATCATCCAATAAATAAATATTGAAAATATCCAATCCAATTTTATTAAACACCTATCGTATCGCTTTGATCGCTTTATCTTTTTATTTTATGTGTCTTGTTCTGTTTCATGTTTCGTTTAGATTTATTCATATTATTTTCTTCTTCAAAATATCATTTTTTCGGACAAAATATAATTTTTTTAATTCATCGATATCTTGATACTTACCAATTAAAATTTCTTGACACCAATAAAGCATATAATTATAATTTATGGAAAAATGCACAGTGTATCTTTAAATGCAACTAAAGCATTTGTCGAGAGATATTTGCTCTATTTTAACGAGTCGCGTTTTATTAAATATTTTCACCATTTTCGCTTAGTTATTATCATGTTTTTAATATTAGCGCGCTCCCTCTAACATTCGTATTTACATATCTCTCTTTCAAACCATCTTTGAACGCTTATTACAGGGCCTTAAATGGAAAAAAAAAACAACCAAAAATGTCACCTGTTACCAAGGTGTGCGCGTGTGTGGCCGCACATTTGTTAAAAATTGTCCGCACACATGTTTTCATCTTCTGAACACATCTCGAAAAATCCATTCATTAATAACAATAGACATACGTTCCTACGTGTCTCCATATTTTCAAGTTTCAAGAAAAAAAAATTAGTCTAAGTTAGCATCTACCTAATTTATTCAGTCTGAGTTAGCATCTACCTAAATTCTTCAGTATAAGTTAGCATCTACCTAAATTCTTCAGTCTATGTTAGCATCTACCTAATTTCTTCAGTCTATGTTAGCATCTACTTAAATTGTTCAGTCTAAGTTAGCATCTACTTAAATTTTTCAGTCTATGTTAGCATCTACCTAAATTCTTCAGTTTATGTTAGCATCTACCTAAATTCTTCAGTCTATGTTAGCATCTACCTAAATTCTTCAGTTTATGTTAGCATCTACCTAAATTTTTCAGTCTATGTTAGCATCTACCTAAATTCTTCAGTTTATGTTAGCATCTACCTAAATTCTTCAGTCTATGTTAGCATCTACCTAAATTCTTCAGTCTATGTTAGCATCTACCTAAATTCTTCAGTCTGTTAGCATCTACCTAATTTCTTCAGTCTAAGTTAGCATCTACCTAAATTAAATTCTTCAGTCTAAGTTAGCATCTACCTAAATTAAAATTGATGCGTTGCCAGAGACCAACATTTAATTTACACTTTACCGAGGTCTGATCTATGATTTCCGGGTCGGTATCCTGGAAGGTGTAAGCAGCGGAGACACGGCTGCTACACATCTAACCCAAACAATAATGATATCAATTGAAAGTTTATTTAACGAACTCTTATCAGACAATAGTTTCATTTCATAAACGATACATTTTGAGTACGGGATGTTAAAAAAATGTTCCGCATATAATCTTTACAGGTGCCACGCCTTGTGTCATCTTCCTGGGCTATAAAAGGATCATTCATTACCCGAACGTTGAAGAGGACACACGTGAATAATTAGAGCTAGAAAACAACCCTTTAAAATGGACATCATTGCTGCTGAAGTCGCTCAAGTGGCGGCACTACTGCAATCAGGGATGCGACAGTGTGGTGTTTCTACGTAGGCGATGACGCTGCACATCCAAAAGTGACGCTTTATTGTCGCATTTTTGTGATGCCGAGTGTATAATCCGAGGTGTTCGGAAACTCGTAATACAAGCGGGTAACTCGTGAAACTAGATAAAATTTGCAATCGATTGTGTGGTATGTATTAATTTTGAATTTGAACAATTTTTAAAGAAATCAGCCACTAGCGGGTAAATATCACCTGTTTAATGTCTTTTAAAATGAATCATAAGTAAGAAGACTGCTGTAAATTTTCAATCGTCCCATCCCGATGTACTTTTTACTACAATTGTAAAATAAACATGATAAGTCTAGCATATCGGAATGTGACCAACCATCGAAAATTTACAGCTGTCTTTTTGCTTAACGACAGTATATTTTCTAAGAAAATTTTCCATTGGTTTTGTAATACTTTTTTTAATTTTCAAACATTTCGTATATATAATATATATTTACAAATCTAATTTTTCTAATATCTAAAAATAATACATCATAAATGCGCTCATTGAATTTTTAAAATAATATTTCAGAAATAAGTTTGAAATTCAATACACAATTTTTTTTATAATATTTTACACAACCATTCCTAATAATCGTTAAGCAATATATTTTTACAACACTAATTATTATTTGTTCAATTTTTTTAATACAGTTTAACAATAGACATACATTTTGGAGCAGTAAAAAAAAAATTGCAAATTTTATGTCAACGGAATCGACGAACATTGTCGGTTGTGGAAATTTGTAGTTTTCCAGTAGAGCTGTGTAAAGTTTTTTTTCTGCATTTTTACTGTTTGCACATCCGACATTGTTCTTCCTGACGGTCGAAGTGAACCTAATATGTATTGACCAATATTGCGTTGTATCTATCTTTATTAATATGGACATATATTTTTTAACTTCTTTAGTTCTATTTTTTTTTTATTACATTAAATTTGTTATAGTTCGTTTGTCAGTTTTTAAGGCTTAATGTTTTATTTAAACAGCATGATTTTTTTTAAATGATAAATAAATTACTTATGTAAAAAAATTGAGGAGTATACAAAAAAAAATTATGGTGGTGTCAAATTATTTTTTATTTTATGTGGGACTATGGAATCCCCAATTTGTATAGTATGTTGTGAGGCTGAAAGGAAAGAAGCTTGGGAAGTACCTGGCTATTCAGATCTGGTCACACACCATATAAAGCAACGATTTGATTCGATTTCACCGGAGCGCAACTATTTTTTTTTTTTTACATTAACTCTAAACAGAAGGTCTTGAGGAAAATAATTACCCCAGGGCCTGCGTCATATAAGGGGATGCTGTGTGGAGGGTCTGTTTGAGGAGAAGGAGAAGGCGTGGGTCTTTAAGAGACCGTTGAACTCAAGAATGAATCGTAGTAACAACCCACTGTAAAAAACCATATACAAATGTTGGGCACGCATTTGGCGTGTTTCCGACCATGCACCAGTGCCTGGGAGATCAATGATGCTAGTTCTTCGGAGCATCTTCCATTGAAATACCGATAGAAGAAGAACAGCATTCCTGCCCGACGCCTGTGCTCTAAAGATTGCAATCAGTTTATTAAGATAGTGGGAATCTACCAAATGGACCACCCGTTTCTACACAAAGTCAAGGTATACTGATTGTATCTACCAATATCTACGCTGGCTACGCCAACGACTGCAAATTTAAGCGTGTCAAAAATGTAAAAACTGGCGTGTTTTGCAATTACTGAAATATTTCTAAAAATACGGTACTTTCGTTACAAAATGTTACAATGGTATTGAATAAGAAACTAGACACAATACCGAACCCGGGATGGGGATAACTCGCAATCGGAGTGAGTCAATCATGTATTAAGAATGCCAGAAGATCGGATTCTGCTGATAATTTTGAGTGCCATTTCAAAGGGAAGACACAGACATAGTCGGTAAAAACAAACTCCAGAGGATGTGAAGTAGCCCAAGACAGGGACGCCTAGAGGCGCTGTGACGAGGAGATGGGTCCTACACCCAAATATGACAAGCTAAAATATAGCAAATATAAAATTAGCAAATATGTTGCTAACCCTTAGAATGCCAGCTAAAATGTCGAGCGACCCGCCACGCACCGTAAATATATTATATTAAAAATATTACAATATAATGAAAAGTTTTTTTTAATATTTTTCAGCTAAATAAGAGTTATTGACAGTAAAAATAAGTCAAACGAGGCTTTTGCGTCGTGCTTTTTCACAGATCAATAGATCAGTAGCGACGAAACGACAAGCTAGAATAATATTAAGATGCATTATTTCCTTGCCAAGCGAATAAAATCTATTTTAGTATGCTAGGAGCATTTTTTAAGTTTCAAAATACCATAAAATCGAGGCAAGTACGATGAGTTATTAGTAAATCCGCTACAGATTCACTGGCTCTCGAAGGGTTGACAACAATAATTGCTTGACACTTAATTAAATTCTGTTTTTTTTTTATATTCCTCAATCTATTGCTGAAAATTCAGCTAAATACTTAACATGGTTTTAAACAGTCTAACAGCAAAAATATATAATGGAAATGATAAGTTAGGTCTTTCAAAAAATAATTGCAATTAAAATTAAGCCTTTTTCACACGAGGAGGAAAATTTTCATCAAGTATTGAATATTGGAGCGAATTTTGATGCGAATACAGATGCATTGCTTGCGTACATCATGTTTCAAACATGATTGTTATCTATTTGTTATGAAAAAAATAGTTAAGGCGATGCACTACGTCGTGTAATATTTTTAATTGAGCCGCTATCAATAACAACCCTTACGTAGATGGCGATAAGGTTTAAATTCCCGTTTAACACCATCCGCCTGTTTTGATTTATGCAAGAAAAAAACATGGCCAAAAAGTGCCTTTTATTTTATTTTGTGGATGTTCAGGCATAAAATTTTTTTTTTTTTTTGATCATTTTATAAATAACTTAATTTGCCACACTATACAATAAAACCATAACCGAAAATGGGTTCGTAAGTAGGAGATTTTGAAATTAAAGCAGTTTTTAGAGGCCTTATACATTATTTTTTTCTGGTCTTATAAAAAGACTTATCTAAAAACTGGTCGATTATTCCAAAGGCCAAGATGTATTCTACTCGCAGTATTTATTTAAAGCATCTGAAAAATTTCTAGGCGACCAAATTTTCAAACCAAAAACACATGATTTTACATTACTACGTATGGCATCGCCTTAATTTAATAATGATCATAAAACACACTAGATTCGACTGTGTCTGTGATTGTATTTTCAAAATTGGAACTGATGGTGTGAAGAATTCAGACAAGCGATAAAGTACCTACCTATAATATAATAGTTTTTTTGCCAGGAAATTATTTTAATTCTATATTTGTTTTGTTTAAATTTCTTAGTACATGTGTGATTTTGTGATTTTTTATGGGTTAAATTTTTTTACCTATATGCAATTATCAATCCTACAATAATTATATCCCGTGATTTTTCACAAAGCTCTTCTAATTTTCAAATTCGATTAAAATTTTACAATAATTTTTATTATTGTCCTTTTTCACTAATAACGATAAAAAAAGCAAGACAAAACGCTTTTTCTCAGTGACACTTCGCAAGGACATCATACGTACGCAATATACATCAATACACACAATCCTAAGCATGCTTTATTCACGTCAACTCTAATTCCAATTTTTAAAAAAATATTATTTTAAATAGTGTACTACAATTTTTTTAACACAAGCGCTATTTGTTGCAGTATTTTAGGGTAAATTTAAGAAACTTTTTTTTTATGTGAATAACCGTTTGGAGTTAGTGGGACTATGTCATCCTCAACTGTGGTAGTTCATGAGACTGAAAGTAATGGGGATGAGGAGATGAAGGTTGGGAAGCACCATCTGGTCACTAAACACGCCGGCTAAAACCATTTGAAGCAATGATTTGTAGGGTGGCCAATTCGTTGGGAATTCCCGAAATTGCGGAGAATTTCTGAGATTTTTCAAGATATAAAATTCTAAATGATTTAGTTGATGGTCCGAGATTGCTGGAATTGATAAGCTTTCGGATTCCACAACATAATACTGGAAGTCGGGATTTATTTCAGTGCAGAAATTCTAAGACTAACTACCATATGTATTCCTCTTTGCCCAGAATACTAACAGAGGGAAACATTTATACCGAGTCAGATGTTAATGAAGCAATTCAGTTATGTACAATAAATAATGTACATTTCTTAATATTCATCCCCTAAAAAGGGGATTTATTAATAAATAAATAAAGAATTGGGTATTTTGCAGGGAGAACCTTTTTGTGGGGAAAATGCGGGGATTCTTAACATTTATTGATATCTTACCATATTAAAAAAATTATATTTACAATATTTGTGAGAATGTACTATAATTTCGTTTTCTTCGTACCAAACTTTCAAAAACCCTGAATGTTTAATTAAATGATCAAATATTACAAAATAAATGCTAATTTTAATAGAATTTGGGTCATTTTGGAGGTAAAGGAAATTGTGGGTATTTTAGAACACATGCATTAGCAACCCTGATGTTTTGATTCTGAACGGATGTCTTTCGCCAAGGCGATACTGAAAGTATCTTCCACTATACTGAACTAATTAAGCTAATCTACTGCAATTAAAGCTAATATGGTTTAGTATTTTAAGATATCAGAAGGATATAATTCATTGTATATTATCATATATATATATAACATTTTTATTATAATTTGTTGCTATTTAAATTATTTAACATTATTGCGTATACAATAAGCAAAAATTTCGATTTTATAATCGCATTAATTTTTAATTATTTTTACTCCTGTGTGATACTAAATTTTACTACTTATGTGAACGAGGCTTTATTTTTTACAACTTTGAGAATTACTATTATTTATAAAGCAATTTTTTTTTTGAAAGACCGTGTTTAATAAAATGGGTAAATGTTGTTATAAGAAGTTAATAGATTAGAGAGGAAAAATGTACATATTTTGAAATAAATAAAAACAATAGTTTTTTTATACATTTTTTAATACTTTGTATTATTTTGTGAATGTATCGCGCTCACTCACAATAAGAATGTCGTAAGTCAAAATATTTCAAACGGACTGATGAAGGTATTATTATCCAGACCAGAGGTGGCCGTTTAATTAATTCTTTACCGCAGTGCTATAGCTGTCACCAAATGACACGTCCTCATAAAACTAAAAAGTGTTCAGATGACAAAATGTAAGGTGAGTTAAAAACACTTTTTAGTTTTTGGATACGTTCAAAATCTGATTTTTTCCATTTTTCTATTTACGACATTCTGCAAGCTTGCGCGACACAACATTAAAAATATCTCTCTATTCTATTAGACCATTTTACCCAATCTCCGTCAGGTTAATAACTCCTCGTTACTCGGACGCAGTGATGGTGATGGTTTTGCCCTTGGGGTCGTCGAATCGATCCATGGTGCGGATGTCCAGCATCATGGTGATGCCCACGGAGACGATGAAGATGAACAGGAACACCACGAGCAGGCCCGACCAGATCGGCACGGACGTGAAGCCGACACAGTCGTAGGCCAGGTTGAACTTTGGTGTGGTGGGCTCCTTTTCCTCGTAGAAGGGTTGGACCTACATTACAAAAAAGATACACTTATTAAATCCGTTTCACTAGCAAAACGACAGCTAGATGCCATCAACGACCATAATCAAAAATACTAATTTCAATTGGGTGTCTTTTTGTTTTGAACTTCAGACAACCTATAATAATATATTTTAACCACTCAGAACATTAGAACGTCAAAAGACGTAAATATGATAATAGCTGTCAAGACATTAGAACGTCTTTTCACGTAAACGCGCGAGATTTTACAAAAATCGATTTATTTCCATCACTAGTATACGGATTGCCATGATTTAAAAAACAGAGTATCGATAATGAATAACGCTACGCGTCTGTATTCAAGAATACCTATGGAAAGTAGAGGTGCATTATCTAAGGCGATTGGATCTGTCATCTTGTTCGTTCATAATTTATTGCGTTTCTAAATAATTTATTAAAAATATTTTAGTTTGGACGGTTAATATTTTGAGGTGACTAATAGTTTCTAATTATATTTCTTCAATATATAAAGTGTTATTTCTTTATGATACTCAGAAAAAAGTACATTTTTCACAGCTTTGAAATAATGGTAAGCGATTTTTAGATATTTTTGACGTTTTCATAAAATGTATATTTAGATACGCAAATATTTACGTATAACAACACAATGCGATAGTGAATTTCATAATCTTTCCAAAACATTTTTTAGAATGAGGCTACGTTTCCCAAAACGTGAGTTATGAAGCTTTTAGCAAAACTCGTAAATAACACAAAAATTATCACGTTTTGACAGTTCGCAAAGGAACACATAGTAAATAATAGTCTTTGTCTGAGAGGTTAACAGAAAATTATTTTAATGTCAACTTTTTCAAAATTAGAACTAATGTGTCAAGAATTCAGACAAGCGACAAAAGTACCTACCTTTAAAATAATATTTTAACAGAAAAATATTTTAATGTCTTCATTTTCAAAATTAGAACTAATGTGTCAAGAATTCAGACAAGCGATAAAGTACCTACGTTTAATTTAATATTTTAACAGAAAATTATTTTAATGTCGTCATTTTCAAAATTGGAACTATGTGTCAAGAATTCGGACAAGTGATTAAGTACCTACATACAACATACCTAATATTATAAAATTACTTTAATTCGTTATTGAAGATGTGTATTTCTTTTGTTTAAATTTCTTAGGCTTAATCTTGAGAAGTAATCAGATTTTGTAATTTTGCAAGGGTCTGCACTTTTGAACTAACATTCAATTATCAATCCTACAATTATAATATTCCGTGATTTTCATGGGTCTGAGCTAGTACACAATATCGGTACAATCAATTCTGATTTTAACTACTGGGATGCCACCTTCATCGAGTGTTGACATTAAATTTTCATACGGCCCACTATGCGCCAGCTGATGCTATTTTTGTAAAATTATATTTTTGTAAATTGTACCGTCTTACCAGATTTATATATTTATAAACATTGTACATAGAATAGACAGTTATATTCAGACAAAAAAATAACAAATTCCACTTGATGGCAGCGGACAGATTCCACAATGGCAGCGGACAGATTCCACAATGGCAGCGGAAAAATTCCACAATGGCAGTGGACAGATTCCACAATGGCAGCGGAAAAATTCCACAATGGCAGCGGACAGATTCCACAATGGCAGCGGACAGATTCCACAGTGGCAGTGGACATATTCCACCGTGGCAGTGGACAGATTCCACAATGGCAGCGGACAGATTCCACAATGGCAGCAGACAGATTCAACAATGGCATTGGACAATTTCCGCAATGGCAGCGGACAGATTCCACAATGGCAGCGGACTTGTTCGCAGATAAAATAAATATGTTATCAAGTCAAAATGACAGGATACAATAATATTAGGATACATTAATTTCTTGCCAAGCGAATAAAATCTATTTTAGTATGCTAGGAGCATTTTTTAATGTACAAAATCGCACAAAAAAAAAGTGACATTGCACAAAGCAAGTCTTCAACGATTTCCAATTTTACCTCATCGACAGGCTACGCCGGCACTTAAGTTAGTAATTTAAAAGTAAGGAGAAGAAGATAGGGTAATAGCGGTACCTGGAGGTCAGCTAGAGTCAGAGTGAAGTTTCCATCAGAGAACACAGTCTTGGGGGAGCAGTGGTAGGAGAACTGGAGAGGTGCGTAAATCTGATTAGTTGCATCATCCTCGTTCACCTTGATGGCTGTAAAAATTAAAAAGTCATATCCATCAAAATCTACGCACAACAAGTTTGTTAAGCATGAACGACTGAATTAGGTTAATTGTAATTTTTTTTTGTTTAGCTCCAACAAAAAAGGCCTTGATGAAAATAATTTCATCTTTGGGAATGCTGTATGGAGGGTCTTTTTGAGGAGAGGAAGGAGTTAACTTGGGTCTTGAAGGGATCCATGTCGTAGAAAAAAATCGTTCAGCATCCAAACTCAAGAGTCGAATAAACGACCTATTGCCATGTGACAAATATCAACCGTGATAAAATGTTGGGTGCGCGTTTGGCGTGTTTCCTGACTATGCACCGGTGCCATGAGATGGTGCACAGGTCTCCATGACGCTAGTTCCTCGGAGTATCTTCCATTGAAATATCGGTAGACAAAGACAACATGGCCTGTGCTATTTTTATAAAAACAGCAAATGTTTGTTGGACAAACATGTTTTTTTTTAAAGCAAAAGCAACACAAATTATGAGGTTTCACCAAATAAAGAATCCAATATTTTTTGATTATTCCACTAACAATATGTCGTTAGTATCTGTCTCGGAAATTAATGACTTACGCATTTGGTTTGACACGAAACTTAACTTTATCAAGCATATTGAAATAATAACCAATAAAGCTTTGAAAATGTTGGGATTTATTGTAAGGGTATCTAGTGATTTCAATAATGTTAATACTGTAAAAACATTATATATGTCACAAATTATGAGGTTCATTCACATGCGATTGAAAGAATCCAAAATAAATTTTTAAATAAGTAAATTTAAAAATGGGCATTCCTAGAGAAAACCTAAATTACGATAACGTACTTTGTTCATTAAATTTAATAAAATTATCTGATCGTAGAATCATTTCCGATTTAACCTGTTTGTATAAAATCATTAATTCAATGTTTGATACCACTGATTTATTATATGTAATCTCTTTTCATACTCCAAGCAGGTCAGTTACAAGACAGTACCTACCATATTATTGTAGCAATTCTATATCAACGTCCCAATATCACACTCCTATGCGACGGATTCAACAGCTAGGAAACAAATACTACGATGTTGTTGATATATTTAGTACATCAATTTCGAAGTTTTTTTCATCAAGTAGTGGAATATTTTGATAAAGGTATTTAATTTGACTAACACATAATAATTTTGTCAACTGAAACAGAAAAAAATAGTTTGGATTTTTTATGTTTTGTGCCTGCTTGCTGTGTAGATCAAGTTCGGCGATATTTTGACTTTATATTTATTTTTCTGCAATTGTTTTAAATAGTCGTTTCCTGCACTATTTCGGGGAAAATTTCGTAAATATTTTTATATATATATATATATGTATGTAAAAGCCTTAACCACTCAGAAAATTAGAACGTCAAAAGACGTAAATATGATAATAGCGGTCAAGACATTAGAACGTCTTTTCACGTAAACGCGCGAGATTTTACAAAAATCGATTTATTTTCATCACTAGTGTATACTATAATCCGTATGGATTGCCATGATTTAAAAAACAGAGTATCGATAATGAATAACGCTACGCGTCTGTATTCAAGAATATCTATGGAACGTAGAAGTGCATTATCTAAGCCGATTGAATCTGTCATCTTGTTCGTTCATAATTTATTGCGTTTCTAAATAATTTATTAAAAATATTTTAGTTTGGACGGTTAATATTTTGAGGTGACTAATAGTTTTTAATTATATTTCTTCAATATATAAAGTGTTATTTCTTTATGATACTCAAAAAAAAGTACATTTTTCACGGCTTTGAAATAATGGTAAGCGATTCTTACATATTTTTGACGTTTTCATAAAATGTATATTTAGAAACGCAAATATTTACGTATAACAACACAATTCGATAGTGGATTTCATAATCTTTCCAAAACATTTTTTAGAATGAGGCTACGTTTCCCAAAACGTGAGTTATGAAGCTTTTAGCAAAACTCGTAAATAACACAAAAATTATCACGTTTTGACAGTTCTCATAGTAAATAAATGTCTTTGTCTGAGAGGTTAATAGGAGTGAAATAAATAAATAAACACGCAATATTGTTTCTCTATCTGAGCTTTCTAGTTTAGCTAGAAAATAATAAAAATATAACTTACTTAACCACCAATATCCCCTCTCAATAGTGAACTTCAACAACAGCACCGTGGCTGTTCCAAACTCAATCCTAGCTGAAGTATCCGCCGTGGTCTGATTGATCAGCGTGATGGTACCCTTGACTAGATCGGTTGTCACGCCGTCCTGCTCGAGGCTGATGTTGGAGGAGTAGAGCAGCACCTTGCCGGCGTTGTAGAAGCCGGACTCTGGGTTGGCTTCACCCTCGGGCTTAGACAGGAGTTCTCGACGTGAACGGGACTGTTCGCTAGCGGCTACTTCCCACGATGGGTATCTGGAATTAAACACTTTATTTATTATTATATCCAGAGACCCGGAAGAAAATAATCTTCCTCAGGGCCTATGTCATCTTTGTGGAGGGTCTTTTTGAAGAGAGAAAGGATATGCTTTCGGATTCCACTATATATTACTAAATTCAGGATTTATTTCAGTGCAGAAATTCTGGGACTAACTACCATATTATATATTCCCCAATGCCCAGAGGACTAATGGAGGGAAATAATTATGCCAAGTTTATCAATTTATCTGAGGCAGTTTATATAATAAATACTGCATAATTACCAACCTTACAAGAAAGAAGAGAAAGGGGTGACTTGATCGAGACTTTCAAAATTTTATCTGGACATTACAGTTGCCCTAGCATCCAAGAAATCTTCAATACTAATAAAAATATAAATCTCCGTGGACACTATTACCAAAACGCCTTTTGCATCTAATCCTAGAAAACACTTCCTTGCAAATAGAGTAGTGGATGCTTGGAACAAACTCCCACAACATGTCATCCATGCAACAAATATAAATCAATTCAAAGCTCTATTGGATTCACATTTGGAGAGAAGAAAGGACTTAGTTCAAACTTAAAACAACTCAATTACTGGCAAACTTGTTGTCAAATCAGATATGAGCGCATCAGCAGAATGCTGCCAAATCATTACATTATAATAATAATAATTTATCTGAGTTCATTTATCTTCAGTTTATACAATAAATTATCTGAGGCAGTTCTGTTTATGTAATAAATAGTGTATAATTTTTACTATAACTATGGAAAAGCCTCTAAAAAGGGCATTAATAAATAAATAAACGTATTGCAGGAGGATGGAAACACAGAGGGCCGCAAATCTTTCCACAGACGAGCTGTTGAACTCAAGAACGAGTCGTAGAAACGACCCATCCTCATGTGACAAATGTCAACCGCGTACAGATGTTGGGCGCGCGTTTGGCTTGATTATGCACCGGTGGCGAAGGAATCAATGATGCTATTTCGTCACAACATCCTCCATTAAAATACTGGTAGTCAATGAAATATTCCATTTATTTGTTTTTATTGCAAAACGGATGGTAGCAGAAGTCGAGGACGCCCGAGGAAGGGATGGCACGATCAAGTGAATCAGATACTTGAGTCAGGCCATGTCAAGAGTCAGAATAATAGAAGAGTATGTATGAATGTGAATGAGGCAAGAAGTGTGTGGTGTGACCGAGTTGTTTGGCGGTCCGTCCTCTCTGCCTACCCCTGCGGCGAAACGGCGTGATGGTTAGTTAGTTAGTTTGACCTTCATTAAGAAACAAAGCAGTCAATATGTCAGAGTCCTGAGGTATTGAGTAAATATTACACCCAGGTAATTTGACCCTGACTATTTATCCTGATTTCTCTATATCATAGAGAAATACTGAGGTCCAGTGTAATATATTATCCATTATCTGTACCCCGCCACGCACTGCTGTGGCTCAGTCTGTCTGTGGAGATAAACAATAAGGCAAACAAACAAGGGCGTGTTACTTTTACGTCCAACAGATGGCACTGCTTTTCAAAAAAAGGCATGTTTCTACCTGTCACAGGTGACATCTATATAATATAGGTATATAAAAACACACGCATTTTCAAATACAACGTCGTGTCGAAATTTCAAAGCAATCGGTGAAGAATTTTCTGAGATTTAAGATTTTGAACAAATGAACATTTAAATTGTTATTTATATAGATTTTGAAAAAATACAAAATAGATATTCCAAAAACATGGGCTTAAAAAATGTGCACCTACGCGCAGATGTATTGCGGTCGTCGTTAAAATTGAATCGTCGAGTATTGGATATTTGCAAATCCCTAATTGTTGTATAAGCAGGTTATTTTACTTGGTTTTATACGACCTAAACAACTTCAAAGTGGTTTTTCGAGGTGAACAAGATTTTGTTACATAATAATACATAACATATAGCATGCATATGCCTCAGGGATCTCATTTATACAGCATTCAGTCTACTTTCATTCTCCCTCTGCCAGTTCCATGCCTCACTTCCATACATCAAGGAAGGTATCAACCCTCCATTGTGGACTGCTAGCCTCACGAATTTTCATTTGTTTTTTATTGGCGCCTAACATATGCAGTGATCCATTAATGGAGTTACCTGCATTTACCCTTCTTTCAACATCTCTGTCAGCCTTCCCATCTCTCGTAAACATACTTCCCAAATACACAAACTCGTCCACCTGCTCCAAGTATATTGCATATCATGACTTTAGATGTATTACATTCATAATTAACTCATTCTGCAAAAATTCGTTAATTTTGTTTTATTTGCCAACGTTTCGGACAGCATTACAGTGTCTATCGTCAGGGCAGATGTGTAACATTGTACATCATTGTAATGCTGTCCAAAATGTTGGCTAAAGGAGATAGAGCAACATGGCATAATACCCAAAAACAAATCACATAATACTTTTTGCGGTGAAAATCTCGAATCATACCATACTTTATTCATCCTAGATACAAGAGACTGTAGATCTTCCATGCTGTTAGAAATACATCAGCATACAACACGAAATATACTTTCAAATTGGTAATTTGCATACCTAATCTCCTATCCCATTCGACGACCGTGCATGAAATAAATAAATAAATAACTAATCACCTGGCAGTGTAGATGGCAAGCACGTTATCATGCTTCTTCAACAGCTTGTCGAACATTTCCGTCATGAACTCATCGTGGCGTGACAGCATGTGCAAGCGATCCTCACCGTCGCGGGCGTCCTTCAAGTTGATGTACAGGAACTTTCCAGAGCCAGGCACAATGTCTGCAGAGAGACCCTCGTCAGTCAAGTGGATCCTATCCACCTTCTTAGGGTCTGCTAACTTGTTCAAAGTATGCAAAGCGGAAGATACGAAGGGCAGGTATAGAACTGACTCCCCTGTGATTTTCTCTCTCAGTCCAGGATAAGCAGTACGACCTTTGGAGTCTTTAGACGAAAAATCTTCAACGCTTAACGTTTCTTCGATGAAAACCACAGTAAATGGCTCACTATCTAATTGCTCCGATAGGATATCGTTGAATTTCGTTGCGTCTATCATCTCTAAGGCCTTGGAACTTCCCGTATTGGTGGTGGCTCCCCACATGAAAACCGGGACATATTCTTGAGCACTCTTCGCCTGGTGGCATAACGCCACCAAACTCAACACTAGAAACAGTTTACTTGACATTTTAAAGGTTCTAACTCCACATTAGGCGTACGATTGTCGTATGACCGATACTTATTCGATCAGAAGAGAATGACAAGTCGACGATCACGTGAACTAGTGATCATATGATCCGCCTACTTTGCATCTATGGTTGTCAAATGCGTTATTATGTTTCACAAAGACCAACATGTAAAATAAAATTCTAAAAAATCAAACTAAAAAACGTAAAAAACGTGTTTAATATTATTTAACTTGTTTTTTTAACATTTACACATTATTTCATATTTTTTCGTTCAGTATTTATAACAGTTTTTGACAGTAACAAAAAGAATAAAAAATTTGTTGCTCCGTGTTAGTTACATAATTCTCTGTGCCAAATTAGGGAATAATATTTTATTTAAATGGCAGCACTTTTCTTTCAAGTTTTGTTTGACGTTTGTATTTGGAATTCTTTCGATGATAAGGCTTTATCTGATATAATAATGTTATGCAATAATGGAGATAATGGAAAGCTTATTTAGAGTTTACTATCGCAGAACAGAACTGTATCAGATGAAATTTTCGTTAGGTCAATATGGCGCGCGGCGTTTAAAACTTTGCAACGAAACGAGAATAAACGTCTAACTAACTAATCATCACGCCGTTTTACCGCCGATGTAGACAGAGAGGATAGACAACCAAACAATTCGGAATTGGAACATACTCCTCGCTTTATTCACATTCATACATTACTCATAGATACTCTTCTGTTATTCTGGCAATTTTTTAATATTAAAAAATATATAAGTACTACTTATCTAATCAACCAACTTTGTTAAAAATAAATCTTTAACATGCAGAGAATAAAAAGATAAAATACATACATTACAGGTACCGCCATCTGTTGATAAAACACCGTAAGCTTTACATGTTCCAAATGTTTTTTATTGTGTAAAATTATGACCTATATTATTGTATGTTACATCACGATAGTAGCTGTTCAATTTTCTCCATAGATGGCAATACCAGTATTAATTGAAGATAATATTTTGAAATTTTTCAGAATAATGGTTCATTTTTACTTTTAGGAAGGGCTGTTTTACAGAATTTTAACAATTCTTCAAATTCAAAGTTAATTTTCATTTATTTCATTCTATTTAATCTTTGAAAGGCTGCATTCAAATCTATGGGTATATACCTCCATGTGGCATATTTTTAATCTCGTCTCGGCGATCAATAATACTTTTTAAAACTGTATTTAACCTTGCTCAAATTACGCATCCATATCTTAACTAATAACAAATAACTGAAAAGAATTGTTTTGGGGCGATGTTTATATGTATAAACAAAATTAAATATTAGCGAGCAGATAAAATCTTAGTGAACATCAACTGACATACAAAAACAAAGGTTGAGTATTTAAGCGATAGATGGCGCTAGTCATAAAGCTTACTCCAGAATCCCTCAGATGTCGCTAGAGTGTAACAAGTACTTGTGGAATTATATTGACATGGGAACAAGCTTCTCGAACCAGAGAATTACTAACTCTCGGGTAATGAACAGTTTAGCCAAATCCAGTCCTCATTGAAACATAAATAAACAAAATTATACTAAAGAACCTTTTACTATTTACAAAGAGTTCCCAAAACCGAAATTTGCATAGTCACGCAGATATAACACCCATCAACGCCAACCGGGCCGTACCGGGCGGCGCTTACTGGTGGTATTTGTTTATGAACTTATTTACACGGTATGCAATCTTTCAAATGCTTTTCGTTTATAACCAAAATATCCTATAGAATAGTTTGAGATGATGCTCATAGATGGCACTAGATCAGAAATTTCCAAAGTGGTCTATATAGACCCCCAGGGGTCGATATCGGCTTGCTGGGGGTCTATTTCAGCCAGAAAAAAAAAAAATGCAAGGAAAGGGAATCTTCTTACGAAAAAGAGAAATGATTATCACGTGGGACGTTAATAGTTTTAGGAAAATGCAATTTTCGGCAGGCAGGGGGTCTACGGAAAAAAATATATTTGGCTAGTGGTCTACGGGGCAAAAAAGTTTGGAAACCTCTGCACTAGATAATAGTTAATGAGGCTACCCGTTGATGGACACAACTGTCGATAATGGAGTCACAACAAGAACTTTGTTTATATAAGTTGAGTCACATTTATGCGATGAAGTTACCACTTGTTTCTTGTATGTATGTATATTTAGTACCACTAGTTTCTGGACACCATGTATAGAAGGACTGAAAAATACAAAACTCAAAAAATATTTTTCATTTTCATTTATTTTAATATCAAATTTGGCTTACATTTTTGTGACAGTTGGAATTATTTTTATATCTCCATTCATTTATAATAAGTGATTAATAAATATACAAAAACAAAAAAAAAACATTTAAAAATAATTGAGACATTTGAAACATTATAATCTATATTAATTTTGATTTTTCATGTATTTACTAAAGACAGAAATATATATTATTTAATTATTTTTGGTTTGTGGACTTTTATTTTGTCATGACAAATGTATTACACTAATAAATAAATTAACATACAATTTTTTCAAGCAAATAAATATAATATTACAACAGAAGCACCAAAAGAACAAAAAATTATTCTTCTAAAAAAAAACATTCGAAATTTTATTTGAAAATAATTGAAATACCTACTAGAATTTAAAAAAAAATACATAGTTTTAATTGATTGACCATGAGATTACATTATAAAATTAACACAGTTTTAGGTCAAAAACATAACTAATATTCACATAGTTTTTCAGAGGCCATCTTTTCGTTTCTAAATAGAGCCTAATTTTTTTATCCAGTCTAAATATATAAAAGTCGGCTCAAAATCAGGGAGATTTTTACTAGACTTGTGATGAAATTCAAATTCGAGTCACATTCATTTATGGAATAATGTTTAAATTTGAGTCACATTCATGCAATGAAGTTCAAATTTGAGTCGCATTTGTGCAATGATGTTCAAATTCGAGTCACATTCATTTATGGAATGTTTAAATTTGAGTCACATTCATGCAATGAAGTTCAAATTTGAGTCGCATTTGTGCAATGATGTTCAAATGAGTCACATTTATGAAACAAAGTTGAAATAAAAATCACATTTATGCAACAATGTTCAAATTTGAATCACATTTATACAATGATGTTTAAATTTGGGTCACATTACGCAATGAAGTTCAAATTAGAGACACATTTATGTGATGAAGTTAAAATTTGGGTCACGTTTATGTGATGAAGTTCAAATTAGAGACACATTTATGTGATGAAGTTCAAATTAGAATCACATTTATACAATGATGTTTAAATTTGGGTCACATTACGCAATGAAGTTCAAATTAGAGACACATTTATGAAATGAAGTTCAAATTAGAGACACATTTATGTGATGAAGTTCAAATTTGGGTCACGTTTATGCGATGAAGTTCAAATTTGAGTCACATTTACGCAATGAAGTCCAAATTCTATTCATGTGATTAAGTTAAAATTTGAGCAATGTTTGTGATGTAAATTCAAATTCGAATAAAGGTCGACTTAATGCCTGATTTACATAATCAAGTCAGGATTAGGGTGAAATATACAAAATCAAGTCCAGATTAGGGTGAAGTATACATAATCAAGTCCAGATTAGGGTGAAGTATACAAAATCAAGTCCAGAATAGGGTGAAGTATACATAATCAAGTCCAGATTAGGGTGAAGTATACATAATTGACTTATTATTGTGGCCAGATTTGCACATACCTAATGAGGTCCAAATTGGGGTCAGATCTACACTAAATTAGCCCAGATTTACACTAAATTAGCCCAGATTTACAATGACATAAGGGAAAGATAAACAATGCAGTCTTCAACTATTTGACTCACAGCACAAACTAAATTAGAAAATTATATTTATTAATATTATCAATAATTACAAATATTCATTGAGGTTTTTTTAACATGTTGAATTATTCGTCAAAAATATTAACTGTACACTCAAAATGACTTCAGATTGTGAGGTTACATTTTGACAATAATTCATATTACATTAACTGAGTTATGTAACGGTAAAAAATACACTCTTTTTGAAATGTGGACGCAATACTTTTAGGAAATCTTTCTTCAATAATGAAATATATCACACATCTTGCTGTACTAACTACACCTTACGGCCTTGACACGGATAACTTTGCGTCGATTAATAACAAAACCATGAGAATGATGATTTATTTGTGATTTCGCAAATTTACTCATTTGTTTCGCATTATAATACATAATAAAAACAAATAAGTTTGAAAAACATTTGATAAGTGAATAACAAAAAATGAGGCATCTTTAATTCCTCTTCTAGCCATCTGCAAAGTTGAATGTGTCGATTTTTAAGGTCAGATTGTTTAATCCAAGGTTAAATGTTAAACTCAGTCATTCAGTTGTTTGATTAACAATTAGGTAGGGTTGTTTCAAACGTCGCCACATTTTAAATTCATAAAATCAACGTTCGAGATCGCACAAATGTGAAAAATTCAAAATGGTTCTGATTGACTATTTGATGGAAATTTGAAATATGAATTTATGGCACGATTATGTACCATGGCAATTTTTAACAATAAATTAAACAACCCGGCCTAAGGAGAAGATTGTTATTATTTTTTTCAATTGATGTCAAAAGCAGTTGATTATTCATACGAAACACAATTATCCCAATAGTTTATACAGGCGATCTATGTCAACTCAAAATTCAAACAAACTGAAAACACCAACAGTCTAAATACGGAATTTGATAAATTATTATTATTTAAAATTCTAGAAAAATTCTAATTATTATTTTAACAATACAATGTACAAATATTTACAAAAAAATTATCACTAATAATTATAATTTTGTATTTACACTAGAAAGGTATAAACACACACCGGTTCCTGGTATATTGTATTTACACTAGAAAGGTATAAACACACCCCGGTTCCTGGTATATTGTATTTACACTAGAAAGGTATAAACACACACCGGTTCCTGGTATATTGTATTTACACTAGAAAGGTATAAACACACACCGGTTCCTGGTATATTGTATTTACACTAGAAAGGTATAAACACACACCGGTTCCTGGTATATTGTATTTACACTAGAAAGGTATAAACACACCCCGGTTCCTGGTATATTGTATTTACACTAGAAAGGTATAAACACACACCGGTTCCTGGTATATTGTATTTACACTAGAAAGGTATAAACACACACCGGTTCCTGGTATATTGTATTTACACTAGAAAGGTATAAACACACACCGGTTCCTGGTATATTGTATTTACACTAGAAAGGTATAAACACACCCCGGTTCCTGGTATATTGTATTTACACTAGAAAGGTATAAACACACACCGGTTCCTGGTATATTGTATTTACACTAGAAAGGTATAAACACACACCGGTTCCTGGTATATTGTATTTACACTAGAAAGGTATAAACACACACCGGTTCCTGGTATATTGTATTTACACTAGAAAGGTATAAACACACACCGGTTCCTGGTATATTGTATTTACACTAGAAAGGTATAAACACACACCGGTTCCTGGTATATTGTATTTACACTAGAAAGGTATAAACACACCCCGGTTCCTGGTATATTGTATTTACACCAGAAAGGTATAAACACACCCCGGTTCCTGGTATATTGTATTTACACTAGAAAAGTATAAACACACCCCGGTTCCTGGTATATTGTATTTACACCAGAAAGGTATAAACACACACCGGTTTCTGGTATATTGTATTTCCACTATTAAGGTATAAACACACACTGGTTCCACAGATGGTTTGGTTAGATTGAAAATATTTATATTTGGCTATGTAAAAGAAAAATAACAAAAAACTAAAGATAAAAAAAATGAGATTTCAAATAGGAGTAAGAACTTATATACATATTATCTTGCAAATAAAATTTGATGAGACTTAAAAAATTAATTATTATGTAGTAACCTATATATATCATTTAAAACGCAATCTAACCCGAACGTGCAGCACGTTTTAACACAGTGTACACAGGTGTTTTAGTCAAACTTTATGGATCACATTATGGGATAGCCGCGTAGATTAACCTTTACAATGCTGGCCTTTTGAACGCAATCTATCCAATGACGCGGTTAATTTTGACACAATTGTGTATATTTGTGTTGACGGATCATATCCGTGATAAAATCGGCGTACGGGGATAACAGACAGATCACATATGTAATAGCCACGTAAATAAAGTTAACCTTAATAACGCTGACCCCTTGAAAGTAATTTATCCAATCACTTGGTACGTTTTGTATATTTGCGTTCGCGGATCACATACGTAATGAAACATCACACATGCGACAACCTCATAGAAAAATTTAAACATAAACACACACTACCTAGCAATCGTATCAATGAAACGTTGGCTAAATGAGGACGAAGAGCAATAGGGCTTAATATCCCAAAAATTAATCTCTATAAAAGGATAAACATAAAATACGCTAAATAATGTATTACATTTGATACTTTATGGATCACGTATATGAGATGATAACCGCCGATTCCAGCTGCGTAGGTTAGGTTAAACACTGTGAGGGAAACATGCGAAATAATGCACGCATTAAATTAAATGCTTTATAGCGTTTGTAAGTTTTGTGTTCCATCATGACTTGTAAGTGCGAATGACGTCGCGAATTGGCGCGCGGCACATCGGACACTGTCCGCCTCCTTTCCCTCGCCATTGCTGCACGGCACACCTGTAACACATGCACATGTGTCCGCACGTGTACAGGACGCTGTCGATCTGCCGTTCGTAGCATATCGTGCATTCTCCCATCGCGTTTCCAGACAACATGGGATTATTCATCAAAGTGGAAACGCTCGGCACGTTATTCCCGACCGAAATCGGATTCATCAGGCTGGAACTCGGCGTACTGACCAAAACGATTTGGCTTTGGGTCGTCGATGGAACGTGATGACTGATCAGTTGATTCGCCGTGTGATTCGCTGCGTTGGATTGATTGACCAACTGATTTGACTGATTGCACATCTGGTTAGATTGATTCGCCATATGGTTTGATTGATTCACCATCTGGTTGGATTGATTGGCCATCTGGTTGGATTGATTGCTGGCGTAGATGGAGTTTTGAGTGGACATGACGGGCATCAGTTGTATGGCCCCCGCGCTGGAAGCTCTCGGTAAGACCTGATGATGCACGCTGCTAGTCGAGACCTGGTGGTTTCTCTGGTTTACCAGGGACGGAGGCGGTGAGAGGGGTGCGTTGGTGGGAAGGGATGCAGTGCTAGATGCGCAACTGATTGCCGACTGCAAAAGAAGAAAACAGATTGTTAAGTTAAATTCACCTAACCTCATATAAACCAAATTACACTGAACTGAACTCAGCCAAACTATTCATTCTTTCATCTGTTTATCATCAAATAACCAATACCACCGGTTTGAATGCCCCAAACAATGAAAACCAAGAAGAAACAATGAAAAACAGGTAAAATAGCCGTCATTCTGTTTTTTTTTTTCTCTTTAATGACACCGTATCCTTAGGATGCCATTAGAAAATCATTTATTACCTATTCTGAGGAAACTACTTATGGTAGGTAGATTATATACTTACTATTTTTATAAACATATAATTGATGATGGATGCTGTAACGCTTTCCGAAACGTTGGCTAAAGAAGGAGGTAGTGCAACATGCGAGTAAAATAAATGAGTGCTTACTTGAGTGATGGAAGGAACTCCTGCTCCAAGTGCGGGGGGCAGAGCCACTACCAGTACAGCCGGCGGGGGCCTGCTCAACACCTGCACCCGTCTGGTCCCCCCAAACAGGTCGAGGAATGCCCAAAGCCTCAACGAATGATCCACGTACATGACAGTCGCAGCCGGCCCACCATTCACCGACACCTTCACTTCTCCGGAAGCCGTCACACTCAACACCAAGTCTTCTCCGGCACGCAATGAACCCGCCACGTCTTTACTGACGACCCAGTATTCCGGCCGATCGAGCAGCATGTCAGAATCGTCCGGTAAATCTCTTTGGGAGAGTTTGGATGGATCGCATGACGTCAGTCCCAATGCGAGCGCTCCGACGTATGATCGTTCTGTTTCAAGAACGCGTATCAGCAATCGTTCTCCAGGTGCGAGCGGTCTTGCGGTGAATACATATCCCTGGCAGAATTCTGTGGCGATGCGTGTTGCGATACCGGGTTCCGGACCTAGACGGATGTGTCTTCCGCAGGTTCGGTGGAAGCCGGCGGGTCTCCACGCTTCAGAGTTTGAGTTGGAGATGTTGGCGGCTCGTAAGGTGGGGATAAGGCTGTCGATGGATTCCTCGTCCGTGGCCGCGATGGGCCGTTCAATTTCCTCACGCCGCATGTTGTTGAGATGCGTGCGCGAGTCTACAAATTGAACGCCGGTGCAGTTGCCGTATATGTCCAGCAGGGCCCACAGAGGTCCCTTTGTATCAACCTGGAGACAAATAAAAGAGTGAAATTAGTAAAATAATCAATAAAATATCATGTGCTTTTTATTTACACAATGCTGGTCCCCCGGACAGTTGATCTCTGTGCCAGTTGGTCCCTCGCACACTTGATCCCCCAAATAATTATTTCTGTTGTACTTCCTTCCTGGTACTACCATATACAGAGGATATACAGCCATATTACAAAGTCGATAAACTTACATCAGCAAGCGTCTTGAGTGGATATCCACATAACGAGTCTTAAGTAGTTTGAGGATATATCGCCGAATAACCCAACTAATCAATCAACTGTTCGTAGTATCAATTGACTGGTGGGGATCAACTGTCCGGAGGATAAACTGCCTGGGGGGATAAAACTGTCCATGGAATCAACTGTTCGTAGTATCAACTGTCCGTAGAATCAACTATCGGTAGAATCAACTGCTCGTAGTATCAACTGTCCGTAGAATCAACTGTCGATAGAATCAACTGTCGGTAGTATCAACTGTCCGTAGTATCAACTGTCCATAGAATCAACTGTCTGTTGTGACGGCAGATACCAAATGCCGAGGGTGTGGCTTGTACAAGAGAAAAATTGTTAAAAATAGTTGTAATTGCTGGTTTTGATTATTGCCTTCAACGGACATAACAGTTAGTGGTACAACTCACCCCGCAAAAGAAAACGCCCTTGTCGTCCCCGTCGACGCTGAAGTGCACGTCCCCCGCCTGCGTGACGTGGTAGGCCAGCACGGCACCGCGCTCGCACAGCCGCTCGGCCAGCGCCTTGGCCCAATGGCCGGGCTTGTTGGTCAGGTCGGGGCAAGCGTACTTGGGCAGCTGGCCGGCCAACAGTGCGGGGTCCTGCCCCGTGAAGCCAAAGCGCAGCACGCCCGACCAGTTCGTCGACATCTCCGAGAACCTGATGCACACCTGCAATAAGCATATATTTCGTTAGTCATTGCCATTGGTGAGACTGTGATGTGTGGCAAGGAGACTCTTGTATTGGGTAAGTTCGCAACTGAAAATATCAACCTTAGATAATACGCTATTATAATTATTGCACAATCTGTTCAGGCGAGAATTTTGCTTAGAGTTCGTTTTGCTTTGAAGAACCCTGAACAGGACACAAGAGCGTGTTGAACGCGCAGGTACATTGAATAGAATCTTGTTTAGCAACTCTGGGCATTGAATATTATTGTTAACTACTTTATACAGGAATAGTCCATTCTTATGATGCCTCCGTACACTCAGTGAATCAATTTTAAAGTATGAAGCTGCCTCTGCATAATTTTTAAATCTTACAAATGACTTGTAACAAAGATATTTTAGGTTTAGGTAATTTGTTTTGAATTGCTTCAATTTTGTTTACAGATTGATTAGACATTATCCTATATAAAGTGTCTAGTGTAAAGTGTAATATTATACATGAATCTAGTTGGTAATAAAAAATTTTTATATTACTTTGTAACACATTTATAGTAATTTAAACAGAATATTTGAAAAATAATAATTCATTTCTAGACTTGCAGAAAAGTCAATAGATGTCGCACATTAAAAAAATAAAAACAATAAGATAGGTTTATCTAAAAAGACGCTGTCTAGGATTGCATTTAGTTCAGGTTGAATCTTGCGATCATACATAAAGATAGTTGCCAATAAAAATGTGCGGTGAAAAAATGAAGACAATGTTGGTAGTTCTTATTCGAAGTATGATACAGTTAAAAGTGACCGAAGAGGATAGGGTCCCATTAGCGAAGTTGGTAGAGCATTGTCCCGGAAAGACAAGATCCTGGGTTCGAGTCCCAGATGTGACCGTTTCTTTTTCTGATTTTTCTGTTTCAGATTTTCGTTTAAAAATCACTAATATTGTCTTCAATATTCAGAATATTTGAATTTGATTTTTGAGAAGCTCTTGTGAGTATATGAAACTTAATGAGGTTAATTAAATCAGGGCTGTCTACGCTACCATTTACAATTTTGAACATAAATATTAAGTCGGATATAATTGTTCGTTCTGAGAGTTTTAATCAATTTAATTACACATTTCAAAACATAATTATGGTTGGAGATGAGAGGGAACAGATTGATTTCCTATAATGAACAACAAATAACATGACATCTAGGTATCGTTTCAACGAGATAGAAGCAAACAACGTGACTATATTTTTGGGCACAGCAAAGGTTCAAGAACACTCTGGATAAACTATAATTTGAAATAACCGGACCCCGCGCAGAAAAGTAAGATTCCCTTAAGTAATACAACAGTTTGCAGCGCAGCCCTTTTTGGTACTTTTCTGCTCAGGGTCTGAATGTTCATTTTTAACCGAACCATCTACATCAGTGTCTAACTAGATAGTGTAAGAAAATATTTGGGATTTTTACGCAGCCAGCAATTTGCGCACCATTGTTAAACGCAGGTAGTAGTGTTTCGTAAGCAGATTTTATTGATTGACGAACCATAGAAGGGGAAACGGTCACGCCGCCTCCCCACTCCGCACAACTTGGTTTGTTCCCCTTTCTAAGATGGGCTCATCTATCTATTGATTTAGGTCTAAAAGCAATCTAGATGATTTGTTTTTCACCTTTTCATTGACGGCCACGGGTCTGGCCGAGAACGCCACGCCTTTGCAGAATGACTCCACGCGGCGCGCCGTGGTGGTGTCGCGCGACAGCCGCACGTTGTCTCCGTGCGCCGCGTGGAAGGTCAGCGGGGGCGCGTGGCTGCCGTGGTGTTGCACGCCACCGCCCGTGCCACCGACACATGCAGCTCTACCTGGGGACAACCACAACAAAAACACTGTTAAAATAATTGCAAATCTTATACAATACATTAATTTTATCTTCAATTCAATTCAATTCAGTTTATTCATTTTAAAAACATTTCAAAATTATTCATTTTAATGCGTTTTTAAAATACATTTGGTCATAATACTCTCAGTATCGCCCTGGTAAAAAACCATGGTTCAGAACTGAATCAATGCTTTAAATGGCTTTAGCCGTTTTTGGTCACTGGTCCCAGATAATTATACCCAGATAATTAATGATGCCAAAGTCCTACTGACTTCGGGCTGTTGGGACTCTTGTGCGGTGTTAAACAGAAATGGGGTAAAATAATTGTAAAAAGGGAGGATTGATGGATTTATAAATCACAAAACATGGCTAAAGCAATGTCGACAAAACATTAATAGTACACAACTGCTGAACCTGTACAAATCGCAAGGACGCCCCACTGTTTAATTTGGCAGCCACCTCTTGTCTGGAGCCCCAAAATACCTAAGTGAAAAAACCCTTCAATCTGCTATGCAGAAACGTGCAGTCCAATTGATTGATTCCCCAGTCTTAACAAACGGATTGCAATCTGTACAGTACAGGCGTCAGGTGGGAATAGTTTCCCTGTTCTACCGATATTTCAATGTAAGATGTTCCGAGGAACTAGCGACATTGATTCGTTCGGCAAACCCTTCGAATGACATTTGTCACACTCAAGAACGCGTAGTTTCTACGTCTGATTTGACGTCCTCTGTGTTTCCTTTCTCCTATACCTAACTTGCGTCTCTTTAAGACCCATGTTCTCTCCTCTCTCTCTCTCCTCATAAAGACCCTCCACACAGCACTCTCAAAAAAGACAAAAGGCCTCCTGTGTGGAGTTGATGTAAAACCAAATTAAACAATACAAGCAAAGAATGAAAGACAGGTGCATTATACAAGATTATTTATTTCAACATTTTGAAATAGGTCCTATTATTGAGAGGGGGACAGATGATGGAAGGAAACAACATCTGCAGTAAACACAGGTGCTTTGGAAAGCAGCTGGCCAGAATTTTTTTTTATATTAACTTCACACAGGAGGCCCTGAAGAAAATAATTTCCCTCAGGGCCTATGTCATCTTTGGGGATGCTGTGTGGAGGGTCTTTTTGTGGAGATGAAGGAGTGAACACGGGTCTTGAAGAGTCCCATGTTGTAGGAGGGAGGAAACACAGAGGCCGGCAGTTCGTTCCACAGCCGAGCTGTTGAACTTAAGAACGAATCGTAGAAGCGACCCGTTCTCATGTGACAAATGTCAACTGTGTACAAATGTTGGGCGCGCGTTTGGCGTGTATCCCGACTACGCACCGGTGCCGAAGGGATCAATGACGCTAGTTCCTCAGAGCATCTTCCATTGTAATACCGATAGAACAAGGACAGCATACCTACCTGACGCCTGTGCTCTAAATATTGCAGTCCGTTTGTTAAGATTGGGGAATCTATCAAACGGACCGCCCGTTATGGTAGTATATATACTCCCAGTATCGCCCTGGTGTATTGAAACGTCGCTTGAAATGGCTTCAGTCGTTTTTACCTCCATCTTTCCCATCTCCATCCCAATTGTGGTACTTCACTGGTTTCCTGATAACTCATCAAAATTACAATTCAACACACCTTTAAAAAGTGATAAAAAGTCATTGAAAGCGACGAAAAGAAACTAACCTATTTAATCTAGTTTTAGTTTCATCACTTTTCATGACTTAAAAATGTTCGTTAGTTCAAAATCATAAATCTCCAAAAGTTCTTCACCTATTGCTTTGAAATTTTGACACAATGTTGCATTCGAATACGCGCGTATTTTTATATACCTATATTATATAAATGTCACCTGTGAGAGGTAAAAATGAGTGTTTTTAAAAAAAAACAGCGCCATCTATTGGACGTAATACAAAACCAGCTATTGTTTCTCTATCTGGACAGACAGACTGAGTTAGTAATTAATAATACTTGTTTGGTATTCGTAACCGTACGAATTAATTCGTTTCAATTGTCTAATTTCGTTTAAACTAATTTAGAAAGGAAGTTACAATGTACAATTTGCTTAAATTAATGAAATATTTGCACATTTACGTGAATTTATTAAATTGTTTGATGCGGAAAGAATGCAAGGATGATGTGAGCATAACGGATTTAAACAGAGGAGCGTGTTTCTTTTTCTTTGCAAAACTAAAATACTGTCATCGCGATGGTATACCTTATATTGTAGATAATAAGCATTAAAATCGCTTGGCAAACGGAGTCTAGAAACGTTCGATTTCAAGCACAAAACTTGTTTTTATTTATTTTTTAAATAATTTTATAAAAAAGTTAATCAAGTGAAACTGTCACAGATAATCTTAGCTATAATACTGTATTTTTTAAAAGTTGTTTCCTTTACGCGTTCATACATTTCTATTGAAAAAAAAAAAATTATTAGTTTACATTTATATTTTTTATTGAGTAATTTATTATTTTATTTGTATTCTACTCAAGCGAAGCGATAGAAAATCCTTCCATTTATCTAAAGCATATTTTTTGGTGTTTATAATGTACACCAATTCGTTATAAAGATTAATCAAAATAGTGATTTAGCGCTTCGCCAATGTATCTTCCCTTTCAAACCATCTCTGAACGCTTACTACGGGGCCTTAAATTGTTACAAGCGTAGATGTAGCAAATTTCAACAGAATTTTGCAGAAAATTTTCATGATAACCCTTAGTTACGGTTTGTTCCGTTTTGTCGCTGTATTAGTACCGGGGATTTCTCTCTCTCTCTCTCTCTCTCTCTCTCTCTCTCTCTCTCTCTCTCTGTCGGCTTCTCGGTCCGCCGGTCAAGCGCCGGTGTTCCGAAACGGGGGGTCATGGTTCGATAACCAGGTGCAACACTAAAGAAAGAAAATGCTAACGCCAAGAAATAACATGTAGATATATATTAGAATTAAAAATATAAATCTACAAACAAAGCAGGTGAGCTCTTTTGAGGTTACAGGAATTATTTATTTCATCGAAGATGGAGAAGATAATACTAAAAAATCTGAACGAAACATGAAACAGAACAAGAAAAGTCACAACTAGGAATCAAACACAGGATCTCTTGTTTTGCAGGGACAGGGTCTTAACCACTCCCATTATATAACCAATTAATCAATATCATCTTGCAACTAGTTTTTCTCATATTTTGGCAGCTATCTTTTTAATAGACCGGTCGGTGGCTGAGTTGACATCGCGTTTGGGTCCCACCCAGGCGTAGTGTGTTCAATTCCTCAGCAGGCTAAGTCCTCGGTTACAACACAAGCAACTTTTTCCGCTTACTGTGGTGGTAGTAGGAGATTTTCAAACATTGCCAGGTTATTCGTAACCCGGGAATGTTTGTCTTTCTTTTAAGAAGGTTGATTCCTAGTTATGACTGTTATCTTTTTATTTTCTGTGTCTTATTCTGTTTCATGTTTTGTTTAGATTCATTAGTATTACCTTCTTCTTCGATGCTATATCACATCACATCATTTTTTTAGTTTTATTAGACCTATAAATTAGTGGTCGAATTGTCAAATGCGTATGGTTCTCATTACGGCGTTGTAAGTTCAATCATAATTGTGTTCACATTTACATCAAGTCCACATAGTTGGCGCTGAGATAAATAGTCTGCAGGGATGCAGAAAGGAGGTTTTTTGTATGTGTAGGTAGTTCTGGGAAATAAAAACTGATAGGAATCTGGTGGTCCAGAGAATCCTACCGAAAGGGTCAGAAGGTCGCCAAACAAAGGGTGAAGTATTGGTTATCCAATTAATGGTCCCCGGGGTTGCGGTACCCACACCCGCCCCCCAAAATGAAAAGGAGTGAAAGTTTTAAAATGGATATTCCAGCAATTTTGTTGAACTACAATACTCTTACAGTATTTCTATAAAAAAATCTGAACGATGTATTTGATATAATTTATAGTCTATAATTGCTTGCTTTGATGAGATTTCGGATTTCGCTGCGTAATACTAGAAGTCGGGATATATTTCAGGGCGGAAATTCCGGGACTAACTACCATAACGCATTCCTCATTACCCAGAATACCAATGGAGGGGATTAATTATGCAGTCAGTGTACATCTTTTTTACCACTAAACAAATATACAAAAGATTGTTTCCGAGGAATTACAGTTATGTAAAACAGTGTATAATTTTTAATGTTCATATTTAAAATCAACTAAATAAATTAAGGTGATATTGAAGACATAATAATAATAATAATAACATGGCATTTATATAGTGCAGTTTAGTGTCATTTCACTTCAAGTGCGCTTAACTACTCGTATAACAAACTTAAAAAATGGTAATTCAGTATTAGGTAGTGGATCTTAAAATTATTCCTACAGTGTGCCTTACCCAAATACAGATCTAATATTATAACACTAAATACACTGTTTATACAAAGTGATGACAAAACTTAAAAAAATAAAAATAACAGCAGGACAGGACAAAACAAGAATATTAAAACTAAAACATAATATAAAACACGAGGCAGTTTGTGCTCAGAAATGAGAATTTTCTGAGCAGACACTTTAAAAGGGTACAATAAGGAGACAACCGAAAACAAACAATTACCGGAAGTTTTAGAATGTGGCTTATTATAAAATATTGAAAAGAAGTTAAAATTTATGAATGATAAGATTTTTTTAAATAATTTTGTTTTTAAAGCCCGTTTAAATTCAGCCAAATTCTGTAGATTAGTAAGAGCTGAGGGAAGTCTATTCCAGATGAGCGGGCCTGTTACACTAAAAGGACGATCATAGTCAACGGTTCGATTTGACCTAGAAAGTTCGATTTGACGATTACTAACATCTAGATTTGCTGACCTTAGAGTACCGGACAAACCATGCACACAATCCTTGCTTTATTCACATTCACACATCGTATCATACATACTCCTCTGTTTCGTGGTCCTACCTACTTAAGTTTGTTTGATTTTCTTGATGCCATATCTTACCGATTTCTTCAAATATGTTATCTAATAAATTGGGGGAAAAATCATTTATTTTCTATAGGGACATCTGGTCTTCTAGGATATTAATAATTCTTTGAGGTATGGAGTATGTTATAATCACATCATCGTGTATATTTGTACCTAGCGGCTGCTGTCGTTCAACAATAAGCAAGATGGCGTCCCCCCTCGTATTATGAAGATAATGGCTGCGTTTTTACATTTAGGGGAGCCGGATGGGAAGGAATACATCCGCTTTACACCTGGCCTATTATAGGTATATATCATTATACACGGTGTTCGGGAACTCTTGGCAAGTGAAGAAACCATGCGAAAAATATGCGACGCTCGGCCCTGGCGTATTGGAAATAACGACGTAAGTGATGAAGTCGTGTAAAAACAATATTAGGCGCGCGGTCCGGCGTAATGGAACGACCTACGGTTGAATATGCCCTAGTAGACCTAGAAAATGGATCTTTCCGTGGGGTTTATTTTGATTATTTCTGATGAACGTATTACTAAAATTTCAGATGTTTCTAAAGGAATAGCACGGGAAGTTAATAATTCATCGTGTAGAAAAATAAAATCTGATGCTTACCGCTAATTTCACAATTGAATAACGTTTTATAAAATTTTCAAACCTAAAAGACTAACAATACACATATAACTAGCAATGACTAACGACAATATACATATTTTTTAGACTTGAATACGAATACTATGGAATTTATTAAAATGTGAGACTCAAAATGACGTCTTAACACATGTGTGCGCTAGGCCATCGATAATACGAGACGATGTAAGAATGTAAATTAAGCAAGGAGCGTGTGTTAAGACTTATTTTGATGTCGGTCCATCCTCTGTGATGACTTGTATAGCGCCGTTTTTGTGCAAAATCACCTCAAGGGCGCTGTACAAATTTATAATACATTTCTACAGTGATCTAGGTATGTTATTACTAACTATTTATGGAGATAATATACAGTACAATACTTACCTGGTAGGTCACTTGAGATTAACACTTAATTAACGTTAACTAATTGTTTATTAGCGAAATTTAGATCCAGGATTTAGGACATAATTGGAAAATTGAATATAACTGGACATTCTCTCAGGAATGGTATATTTAATTTAAGGGTACGAAAGCTTAAAAAGGTAAGTTTTTAGTTTAGACCTGAATTCTGTTGGACTTGTTATGGATCTTAGTTCCGGAGGGAGTTTATTCCAAGCCTTCGGCCCAGATACTCCGAAAGCGCGATCACCAAACTTAGTATTTGGCTTGCGCTTAGGTTCCATCAGTCTGCCTACAGCTGATGATGTTGCTGATCTAAGAGTTGACTGTTTAAGAGCAGAGTGTTTTCCGGGACGCATAGTTCAGAGATGTAGGGTGGGGCCATTTCATTGATGGATTTAAACACCATCCAGCACAGTTAGTAATTGTAACGTAGAATTGTGTCACTTCACAACATAATGAAATAGCACCACTGTATTTGGTATTTTTGCTCCCCCAAGGCATGCGCTGTAACGAATTTCACATCCCTCCGGGTCATGCAGTGAGGGGAGTTATAATTCCCGTTTCTGCAGCACTCGTGCGTGCTTTTAATTTGACAGGGTGTCCAAAGAAAACAGTAATTTGACAACACTACTTTAAATCTTTCACGAGGCACACTTTATTTCTTATAGATTCCATTTTTAATATTTTTAGTAGATTCCTTTTCAAATTCAGTAAAAACAAATTACAATTTTAATTTAAAAAATGTATATTAGATGAGTGTTTGATACTCTCAGTATCGCCCCTGGTGAAAGAATTCAGGATCGAAATAGTCGGTTGAAATGGCGTTAGTCGTGTTCAGTGACTGGATCTGAATTGCCGGGCAGTTCGCCATTTCATTTCCCTCCGCACTACCTTCAGCCTCACAACGTACCCCATTAAATAGTGATGCTGCGCAAGATCATATTATTATGACTTATCCTCGCTAACCAGATCATCGCTGCATTTTACAATCGACTGTGACTGGGGAATATTCCCCAATCTAGTAAAAATTCCCAAAAGTAGGGGATATATTTTTTTAACGAAGAAAGTTATTTTGATAATGTACTATATTTGAAGAATTAACTAACTAACCATCACACCTTCTCCCCGGCAGGGGTAGGCAGAGAGGACGGACCGCCAAACAACTCGGTCTTGGCACACACTCCTTGCCTCATTCACATTCATACATACTCTTCTATTATTCTGACTCTTGATTGTGCCATGTCTACCTCGGGCGTCCCCGACTTCTCTTACCATTCACATTTGCGTCATATCTTACACTCCTTTATTCGCTCATTCGCTCTACATGCCCAAACCATCTAAGCGTCCCTTTCTTAAGCTTACATCAGCCTTGCACTCTCTTTGCGGATCTCTACATTTCTCACTAGGTCATACATGGTTTTACCCCACATACGCCTCAGGGATCTCATTTCTACAGCATTCAGACTTAAAAACGACAGTAAAGTTAGTTTTTCGATATCTTCAAAAATAACAAAATTATGAGCTTTGGTAAAAATGTATGCAATAGTGTATCGTGACGTCATTCGCAATTCAGTGCTGCAGTACTGCTGCGCTTGTACCGTGAGGAAGTCGAGGAAGCTTTCATTTCAAGACATGTTTCAATACTGCGAGTATCTTTCACCCTGGAGAAGTATACCGAGAGTATCTTCCGCGTATTACTTGACACCAGAGATGTGCTTTATTTCAAATAAATCCATTTCAAATGGAAATGCAAAATGCAAAATGGGTATTTTCCATTTTGCATTTTAAACGCTTTTCTAAAAACCATTTTTCATTTTAAATGCTTTTCTCAAGGCATTTTCCATTTTAAATGCTTTTTGCAACATTCTTCCTACTATCTCCACTCATCTTTTTTTCATAAGCCCCAAATATCAGTCGGTCCTCAACCTCGCTATGAGAGATAATTTACATTTGTCGAGTTGCTCCCTGGTAGGAGCCCTGGCAATTGAGTGATACCATTACAAACCATACTGATTCAAATACTGAACATGGGGCCATGACGCTGTAATATTAAATGTTAGATAGCAGTTTCTATGTTTTTACGTTGGCAACATTAGTCTCATAATCTGTAGTCGTGGTGTTTTTGGATTTACCATCATGTAATATGTTTGTTCTACATTGATGTCCATTATTAAATGACAAAATTGTTTAAAAAATCTATAATTATTTTAATTGTTTGACCTGAGAAACCATTTTGCATTTTCAATGCATTTTGAAAATAGGTATTTTGCATTTGAAATGCTTTTCTAAAAACCATTTTGCATTTTGCATTTGCAAATGGTAAAAGTTTTGACCCATTTCCATTTTGCATTTCAAATGGTTTTGGGTACCCATTTTGCACATCTCTGCTTGACACGTATTAATCAAATGAAATTTACATGCGAACGCCGGGATGTGAGAGCCTTACCCTTCGACAACGGAGGCACTTGTAAATAACATGAATTTTCGTTGTAAGATATAATACTATTTCACGATTTAGATGAAGATCATAATTCACCCATCACTAGGTGTGACGTAGTCCTTTTGCCTGGCAACGTGCCTCGTTGTGTGTCGCATAACAAAAGATGCCTAGCGTAGCTTTCTCTGCATATCCTGCGAGCGTAGGACAGCTGTGTTCTGCGATCGTCTTCCGTCAGTGCCAAATTGCACATCTGTCGAGTTCTCTCCCACTTAAATTATATTATATAAATGCATAATGTATACAGGAATACAAAGGACTTACGCCTTGGTTAATACATATTGGGAAAAAGGCCAAGTCCCTTAGCGACGCGTCTTTCCCTTGGGGGAAGTTTGAAAGCGATTCGATATTAAAATAGGGCGAAGTATGAACATAATAGGATTGTGCGAGAAGAATGAAGGGAGAGGGTGGATGGTTTGAAAAGAAATGCGAAAGTAAAACCACACTTTAATACTTCTACCCTTGAAAGATAATATATAAAATACCCCGAAACTTTCCATATTCCTTTCCAAAGAATCAACTTTCACAACTCCCAACATCTTGTGCAAGCAAATGTGTCGATTAAAATATTCACTTAGCGATAGCCTCTAAACTTTACTAAATTTGTATAATCTCTTCTTTTCACTTGACCCAAAGTTTACCGTCTCTTGTTTTTGATTTACATTCTTTCTCTCGAATCTATTATTTTCGCTTGACCCAAACATGACTGTCTCTTGTTTTTACTTTACATATTTTCTCGTGAATCTTTTATTTTCACTTGACCCAAACTTTACTGTCTCTTGTTTTTGTTTTACATTCTTTCTCTCGAATCTCTTATTTTCACTTGACCAAAACTTTACTGTCTCTTGTTTTTGTTTTACATTCTTTCTCTCGAATCTCTTATTTTCACTTGACCAAAACTTTACTGTCTCTTGTTTTTGTTTTACATTCTTTTTCTCGAATCTCTTATTTTCACTTGACCCAAAGTTTACTGACTCTTGTTTTTGTTTTACATTCTTTCTCTCGAATCTATTATTTTCGCTTGACCCAAACATGACTGTCTCTTGTTTTTACTTTACATATTTTCTCGTGAATCTTTTATTTTCACTTGACCCAAACTTTACTGTCTCTTGTTTTTGTTTTACATTCTTTCTCTCGAATCTCTTATTTTCACTTGACCAAAACTTTACTGTCTCTTGTTTTTGTTTTACATTCTTTTTCTCGAATCTCTTATTTTCACTTGACCCAAAGTTTACTGACTCTTGTTTTTGTTTTACATTCTTTCTCTCGAATCTATTATTTTCACTTGACCAAAACTTTACTGTCTCTTGTTTTTATTTTACATTCTTTCTCTCGAATCTCTTATTTTCACTTGACCAAAACTATACTATCTCTTGTTTTTGTTTTTCAGATGTTTTTAAAATTTTACACAACTGATAAACAACCAAATATTTACTGTAGGTACATTTTTTTGTTAGAAATTAAAATTAAAAACAGATTTATGAAAATTTTTAAATACGTTTATTAGTAAGATTATTATTGTTTGCTTCTTACATATTATTTATACGCGATTATTGGTCTGTCTGTTGTGCATAAATCATTTTTTAAAAACTGAAGAATTTAAGACATGGTAAATTTATGAGTAGGAGTCCCAGCACGGGTATCCCGGGAAATTTTGCTAGTCTGAAGGGAGTGGGGTATTCAGAAGTACCTGGCTATTCAGACCTGGTCACCAAACATGCTGACTAAAGCAATTTCAAACAACGTATCTACCACTCTAGTACGTGCAGCAAATATAATACGTAATATATATTATTTTTTTTAATTAATAAATTGCGAAATAAAACAAATTACTCACTAGTACTCATGACCACCGGATTATTTCTAAATATATTTCGATTGTTTTTCTAGTTGGTGAAAAATACTCTGCTTCCTTCTCACTTCAATTTAGTTCATTTACTTTAATTTTGTCGGTATTACAAAATACTAAGAAATACATAAACGTAACAGTTTGCAATCGAACAAGACAACCCCTAACTTTTAAACAACGAGAATAGACACCTACCTACCTACCTTTCGTCAGGGGATGCGAGATAATAATATAAGGGTGTAGAAATAGACGAGAAAGACTTTACCTACCCTCAGATAAACCTAGCAGATGCCATACACAAGCAACCCTATAGATTATTATTTTAGAACAGCTGCTTGAAGCGCAGATGCCAGGCTATATACGTGGATTTCTTGGTGAATTCGAAACGTAATTAACTCGATGAACACCTTTAAAATGTGCAGCATTCGACATAATTTATAATTGTTACACAGGTGATGTAAAAATACGACAGGTGAATATAAATTTGCCAATCTTTATACCTTGATAAAACTGTAAATATCGATATAAATAAAATTGTTAATCATCGAAAAAAAAACGTAATTAAAATATTGAAGACAATATTAGTGATTTCTAAACGAAAATCTGAAACAGAAAAATCAGAAAAGGAAACGGTCACATCTGGGACTCGAACCCAGGACCCTTGTCTTTCCGGGACAGTGCTCTACCGACTGAGCTAATGGGACCCTATTCCCCTCGGTCACTTTTAACTGTATCAAACTTCGAATAAGAACCACCAACATTGTCTTCATTTTTTCACCGCACATTTTTATTGGCAACTATCTTTATGTATGATCGCAAGATTCAACCCGAACTAAATGCAATCCAGACAGCGTCTTTTTAAATAAACCTATCTTATTTTTTTATTTTTAATGTGCGACATCGAGTCCCAGATGTGACCGTTTCCTTTTCTGATATTTCTGTTTCAGATTTTCGTTTAGAAATCACTAATATTGTCTTCAATATTTAAATATTAAAATTTGAGGTTTTACTCAAAAAGTTATTCCGAAAAATAAAAAAAACGTAATCTTTGTCACAACTAGGAATCGATCCCAGGATCTCTCGTGTTACCGGGATAGGCGTCTTAACCAACTTGACCATTAAGACCTATTTACTAAACGTCAATTAATATTTCTCATAGTTTTGGCATCTAGCTTTTTAAATAGAAACATAGTTTCTAACGATTGGTAAAAATGTAAATGTTCATTTGTTCAAAACGTTAAATCTCCGAAAGTTCTTTATCGATTGCTTTTAAATTTTGACAAAGCGTTGCATTCAAATATGTTTTTTTTTATATAGTGTGAATTTAAACTGAACTGTAGCACAAACGACAGATTCTCATGCGGAGAACGTAACACAGGGTTGACATTTATCACACGAGAATAACAAAACTCTACCAGACTTACTTATAAAGATTCCCTAAAACGCTGCTGCAGCGTTGGTATAGCTATACGGCGAAGAGGGTCGCATACTGCTCGGGTTATAATCTCAACGCATGATAATATTCATGGAATATTTTTTTAGACTGGCATCACTTTGTTGCAATCCTCAAAAAACGGTAATTTTCGCATTTCGCGTTTTTTTTTTTTTTTTTAATTTTTAAAAAGTGACAAACATTCCCTGGTTACGAATAACCTGACAATATTTGAAAATCTCCTACTACCACCACAGTAAGCTGAAAATGTTGCTTGTGTTGTGATGGAGGACTTGAACACACTACGCTTGGGTGGGACCCAAACGCGATGTCAACTCGGCCACCGACCGGTCATATTTTGGCGTTTTGTTTGGTCTGTTTTGAATTTCTTTCGAACATGCTTTCCGTATTTGCTTTGGTAAGTCGATACTTCGATTTAAAAATATTCCTCTGATAGTGCTGCCAAGGGGTATTTCTGCTTTTTTACATTTTCATTGCACGACCGATCGATATTTGTCAAACCAACCAGACTGTTAACAAGGTTTGCGATCTTAGTCTTACTACGATCGTATTACGCTTCTATACCTGGAGATTAATCGATTTAAAAATCTGTCAACTTTTAATACTGTCTTATTATTACTGCGTGATTATGAGTAACGTTTTCTACTAACCCGTTCACTTCCCCTCGTATTATCTGGAGTAAGACGGTACCGGGTGTTTTGATGTCTGGGAAAAATCTCCCAAAATTGTCCATCCATCTTTTCTTCTTTTCTTTGAAGAGCAGGAGGATTCCATATTGTCGATGTGCTGTTTGAAGTCTAAAGCGACACTCTCATCTCATTCGGTTCTGATCCTAAATGTGTGCACGAATCTCTGCTATAAATAGGGTAGCAGTTAAAATAAAGTGTAGAGTTGAACCAACTTCCCGGCTACTAAACTTCGCCCCACTTCTTCTATTCGTGGACCGAGTCTTTCACAACGCATTTACCATCACGAGAGATGTGCGGGCGCTTTTAAAAATACACTTAAGTCTGAATGTGAATGAAGCAAAGAGTGCACGTCAAAACAGAGTTGTTTGGCGGTCAATCCTCTCAGCCTACATAAACACAGACTCAATAGTTTAACGTATATTTAAGACGATGCACTACGTCGTGTAATATTTTAAATTGAGCTGCTATCAATAATAACCCTTACGTAGATGGCGATAAGGTTTAAATTCCCGCTTAACACCATCCGCCTGTTTTGATTGATGCAAGAAAAAAACATGGCCAAAAAGTGCCTTTTATCATATTTTGTGGATGTTCAGGCATAAATATTCAATTTTTTCCGATCATTTTATAAATAACTTAATTTGCCACATTATACAATAAAATCATAACCGAGAATGGGTTCGTAAGTAGAAGATTTTGAACTTTAAAGCAGTTTTCATAGGCCTTATACATTATTTTTTTCTGGGCTTATAAAAATACTTATTTAAAAAAATACTCGATTATTTCAAAGGCCAAGATGTATTCTACTCGCAGTATTTAATTAAAGCATCTGAAACATTTCTAGGCGACCAAAATTTCAAACCAAAGACACATGATTTTGCATTACTACGTATGGCATCGCCTTGAAGTCCAAGTTACTACATATTTGGCACTCGAACCTATGGCTATAGATTGGATAAGTTAGCCGTAGCTTGATATATCCATACAAATTTAAAATATCTACCGGGTAAAAATAAATGTCGCCGACGGTAATTGAACCCGCGCCTTCTGATGTCCGGTCAGGTGCGCTGGCTTATAGCATCGATTCAATTTGTGCTAGAACCTCAATCAACAATTACTGCTTATTATATTATTTTCACCTGTAAACAACCAAATTTATTTTTGTAGGAAAGGCTTATATTGCTAAATTTCCCACTAGATGGCGTCGAGACATATTATATCTACATTTTTTGGTGAAATATTTTGACTTCGAAAAGAAGTCAAATATTATTTTTTTTTAATGAAAAACTAATGCTTATAAGACAAGGTTTTTTATGCATAGCACAAAGGATAACAAATTATTACAAGCAATAATTAGTCGCCTGAAATATCCATACCACAGACATATGAATATATAGACTAGAAATTAAAGGTGAGGGGTAAAATCAACTGTTGAAGAACGAAGGGGGTAAAGCTGACTGTGATTCGTCAATAAATCAATCTGACAGTATATAGGCATCTCGCATTATAATATCACCATTTAGTTCTTAAAAGTAAAATCTGCTTTTGAATGAATAGACATTTTTACATGGGAGCGCAAATTACTCGCCACGTTATGAACAAATTTGCGAAGTCCAAATTCGGCAAAAAAAAAATTCTTCTATTTTCAGAGTCGAATATTTTGTTTACGTATTTAGTTAAGACACTTTTATAAGTGTTCATAATTTACTTCCCAGTAACAACGATGCGCACATTTGAGAATCGCTACATTGTGATGTGATAGTATATGTTTCTAAAACTGATCCATATAATACGGTGTGAATAAGCTTAAAATAAAGTAAAATAATGCTTATATATGGAATGTAATACGACAGTTGGGTTTATTCTCTTTTTCACATCTATTTTTACAAGTTTTCATATCACAAGCCACTATTTTGCCGTGTTATTTCATAAAATGCCTCGACCATAGCTCGACGCTAGTTCGAACAAGAATGATGACGTCACATTCTCAAGATTCACGGGAAGCCATACGCGAGCCCAGCCGGCTCCAATGGAACCGGTATGGGGAGTGGGGAATAATACGCTTTTAATCACTTAGGGCAGGTCTACTAATATTCATATGTCTATGATCCATACAAACTGAAAATATCTCCCGATATTTCAAGTTTATAATATTGTGCTATGCATAAAAAATCTTGTCTTATAAACATTAGTTTATCATTAATAATAATGAGAATTTATTTGTTTATTTATTCACGCCTATTCACTCAAGTAGTTCTACCTTTTAAATGGATAGCGGAAAAGGTATTTCTGTCCAATAATTTTATATCAATCTCTTTGTTCGGGTACCCAACTATATGTGTATGTATTTAAAATGTGAACCAAATTTTCCACAACTTCTAATTCTTATATTTTGTGTGGAAGAATATTTTATCAAAAAGAAACTATACGTTTACCCGTAGAACAGGTAATACATCCTTACAGTTATCGCATTGGAGATGCGAATGTTTTTTTTTGTAATTATTTGTGCGAAAAAATCTTTTAGGAATGTAACAAAAAAAACGTACATTTTTTATAAATAAAACATCAGTAAGTGTTTATTAATATCGTCATCTTCGCGATTGTGGAACTCATCTACATGTTTGTTAATATCGTCATCTTCGTGTAGAACTCATCTTCGTGTTTGTTAATATCGTCATCTTCATGTTTTTGGACCTCATTTTCATGTATGTCAATTGTCTTATATCCATGTTTGTTGATTGTATTATGATATTAGTTGCCGCCATTATGCCTAGATGGCTCTGTTGACAAAACTGAGTAACTGTCGGTAAGGTAGGTCGCTAGTTCTTCAGTTGGTAAAGCACACGAGCTTGTCGCAAAACCGAGTAAGGCGCATATATTGAAATCCTGTTAAAAAAACGTGATGGCATTCCATTTCCAGAAAAAATAAGAGTCCATTCAGAAAATATCGGAAAACGTGTTTATGCACGTTTCCTTTTCCTGATAAATATTATGACGAAATGCGACAGCATTCGCATTTTTATGAACACGTATTCTGCCTTCCTCATAAAACATTCGCGTTATACTGATACTGTGCTAAGAAATCTGCCAATTCATTTTTAACAGGAATGCAAAGAATTAGACCAGATTTTTAACATAGCTAATCAGTCGTCAACATTATAAAAGAGTATTTTTGTCTAAAAAAATAGATACCGTGATTGGAATAATCACAACAAACTGGCGCAGCCGTTTAACGATTTCTACACTTACATCGTCTAAGAGCTAAGCTTTGCCTAAATATGAAATTGTTTAGTGACTGTAACAACCCGGCCTAAATCGCGCTGTATACATTATACAGGATGTTGAGAAACTCAGGAATCACTGGTAAAAGTTTGTCAGGTACGTCCCCTTAACACCTGTAAAAATGTTAGAGTTATAACTTTCTGTAAATAGATTATTAATATTCCTTGCTGTGGAAGCACGGTAAAACAAGAATTCTCGATTACCCGCGTTTCTGATCTTACAGAACGGATAATCGATCCGTCGTGGCCATCTGACAATAAACTCGTTATTTTGAAACGGTCCAAATTAAAAAGCTGAACTCAAATAAAACCACGTTTTTTATAAACTAACTGACATCACGCCCTTTCCCAGAAGGGGTAAGCAGAGAGAACATACCTCCACACAACTCTGTATCTGCACACACCTTGCTTTCATTCAAATAACATAACATTGTAGTGCTCTCGGAATATATAGGGACACGTGTTCATGCACCTGCATTTGCCCTGATAATATATAATGACAAAAAGGGAAAATATAATTATTTTTATGAACACGTGTTCTAACATCGCGATAATTCATTCCATTTTTACTAAAACTTTAACATGAAACCTATCAATTCATTCGTTAAGGGTCTGTTGTTAACCGGATTACGAATAATTTGAAGAGATTTTATATCAGTAACTTTTCTCCATGTAAAAAAAATTGTGCTGAAGTAGACATTTTCTTCGATAATTTGTACGCATTCAGAAAAAAATGTCATGTAATTGTAATCTCTCTTTGTGTCTATTGTGTCTCCTGCATATTTTTGTATTATTTTTCATCGAGTGTCATTTGAGTGAGATTTACTATTTTGTAACTTTTGTAATCTTTATCCATTATTAAATAACCGGATTATAACAGTAAAAACCGATATAAATAAATAATGTTTTGTGCACGGGGTTGACGTAGATGCGCCGTTCTGCAGTTCTGACAGTTCGATCTGTACTTCAGTACCGTGGGAAAACAACTGACGTCACAAGTAAACGGTTATCCATGGTTAAGAAATACACAAAGAAAACATGGAGAGAGGATTCTGCGTCACACTAAAGGCAATCGGACCAGTCTCGCAGAAACCCGGATCCACTGAACAGGTAATATATCTAGAAGTGATTCATATCCGTTATACTAAAAAGGAAGTTTTCTGAATCAATAAACTGACAATATATCGACGACGGATAGGCAAAAGGGCGTAAGCGACAATTTAGTAAGAATGAGTTAAATACAGGGTGTATCGGCACGTACCCGACAAACTTTAACCAGCTATTCCTTACCATTTGGAGTAAAAAATCTTATGTGCACTTTGCTGTCCGGTAACGTTTTTTTTAATAAAAAAAAAAAGTACCCATACACCTCTGTAATTAATTTAGTATGTTTTTATTAACCCTGATGAAGGTTCGGGTTGAACTGAAACCGGTTGGTTATAAATATATACAATAAAGTGGTATTAAAACAAAGTTATTTATTTTAATTATTATAAAAATAATATTATTAATATTTTCACCACATGTTACCACTGTTTTATCCTTTGTCAAAGTTTGAAAACCCATCTGGCAAATATTTTATTCGAATTCCGTTGAATAATGCACGTGTGTACCTATATTGGCGCACGTTTACAATCACAACGAAATGGCACGGCAACATTCGTCTCATTTTTAACTATTATTATTTAGTGTGTGCGAAAGAGCGAAGACGCTTTTTGACATACTTGCTTATAACAGCTGTTGAACACGAAACGCAATGCCAATGACAGTGATGTAGTGTGGAATTTTTTTTTTTTTTTTTTTTTTATTGAAAAAAAAATGCTACCGGACAGCAAAGTGCCCAAAACATTTTTTACTACAAATGTGCTAAGGAATAGCTGGTTAAAGTTTGTCGGG